>NC_037681.1:34233590-34504169 GCF_003255815.1 Theropithecus gelada | reverse complement strand
ATAACTCCCAATGCAATCCCTCCCCCCTCCCCGCTCCCCATGATAGGCCCCGGTGTGTAATGTTCCCCTTCCCGAGTCCAAGTGATCTCATTGTTCAGTTCCCACCTATGAGTGAGAACATGCGGTGTTTGGTTTTCTGTTCTTGTGATAGTTTGCTAAGAATGATGGTTTCCAGCTGCATCCATGTCCCTACAAAGGACACAAACTCATCCTTTTTTATGGCTGCATAGTATTCCATGGTGTATATGTGCCACATTTTCTTAATCCAGTCTAACATTGATAGACATTTGGGTTGATTCCAAGTCTTTGCTATTGTGAATAGTGCCGCAATCAACATACGTGTGCATGTGTCTTCATAGCATCATGATTTATAATCCTGTGGGTATACGCCCAGTAATGGTGTGGCTGGGTCAAATGGTATTTCTAGTTCTAGATCCTTGAGGAATGACCACACTGTCTTCCACAATGGTTGAACTAGTTTACAGTCCCACCAACAGTGTAAAAGCATTCCGATTTCTCCACATCCTTTCCAGCAACTGTTGTTTCCTGACTTTTTAATGATCGCAATTCTAACTGGTGTAAGATGGTATTGCATTGTGGTTTTGATTTGCATTTTTCTGATGGCCAGTGATGGTGAGCATTTTTTCATGTGTCTGTTGGCTGCATAAATGTCTTCTTTTGAGAAGTGTCTGTTCATATCCTTTGCCCACTTTTTGATGGGGTTGTTTGATTTTTCCTTGTAAATTTGTTTAAGTTCTTTGTAGATGCTGGATATTAGCCCTTTGTCAGATGGGTAGATTATAAAAATGTTCTCCCATTCTGTAGGTTGCCTGTTCTCTCTTATGGTAGTTTATTTTGCTGTGCAACTGGTTCAACATATGCAAGTCAATAAATGTAATCCATCGTATAAGCAGAACCAAAGACAAAAACCACATGATTATCTCGATAGATGCAGAAAAGGCCTTCGACAAAATTCAACAGCCCTTCATGCTAAAAACTCTCAATAAACTAGGTATTGATGGGATGTATCTCAAAATAGTAAGAGTTGCTTATGACAAACCCACAGTCGATATCATACTGAATGGACAAAAACTGGAAGCATTACCTTTGAAAATTGGCACAAGACTGGGATGTCCTCTCTCACCACTCCTATTCAATATTATGTTGAAAGTTCTGGCCAGGGCAATCAGGCAGGATAAAGAAATAAAGGGTATTCAATTAGGATAAGAGGAAGTCAAATTGTTCCTGTTTGCAGATGACATGGTTGTATGTTTAGAAAACCCAATCATCTCAGCCCAAAGTCTCCTTAAGCTGATAAGCAACTTCAGCAAAGTCTCAAGATACAAAATCAATGTGTGAAAATCTCAAGCATTGCTGTACACCAATAACAAACAGAGAGCCAAATCATGAGTGAACTCCCATTCACGACAGCTTCAAAGAGAATAAAATACCTAGGAATCCAGCTTACAAGGGATGTGAAGGACCTCTTCAAGGAGAACTATAAACCACTGCTCAGTGAAAGAAAAGAGGATACAAACAAATGGAAGAACATTCCATACTCATGGGTAGGAAGAATCAATATTGTGAAAATGGCCATACTGCCCAAGGTAATTTATAGATTCAATGCCATCCCCATCAAGCTACCAATGACTTTCTTCACAGAATTGGAAAAAACTGCTTTAAACTTCATATGGAACCAAGAAAGACCCCGCATTGCCAAGACAATCCTAAGCCCAAAGAACAAAGCTGTGGAGGCATCCCACTACCTGACTTCAAACTGTACTATGAGGTTACAGTAACCAAAACAGCACACTACTGGTACCAAAACAGACATATAGACTAATGGAATAGAATAGAACCCTCAGAAATAATAGCACACATCTACAACCATCTGATGTTTGACAAACCTGACAAAAATGAGAAATGGGGAAAGGATTCCCTATTTAATAAATGGTCCTGGGAAAACTGGCTAGCCATATGTAGAAAGCTGAAACCGGATCCCTTACTTATACCTTATACAAAAATTAATTCAAGATGGATTAAAGAGTTAAATGTTAGACCTAAAACCATAAAAACCCTAGAAGAAAACCTAGGCAAAAAAAAAAAAAATCCATTTTTAAAAAACATTTGTAAAACAATGCTTCCAGTATGAATTTGTAAGCTACAAAACTAGGCAAACTCTCTTCATCTGTTCAGATTTATGATATTTTAAATTTGAAAACAGGTAAATGAAGAAAACAGTTTCTGAATCTTAGTTCTGTGCTTTCTGGAATTTTTCTCTAGTTTTTCAGTTTTCCCTGGTTTATTTTCGACTTTCATCAGCATCTAATTCTTTGAACTCTTTTTTTATCCTCTCAAGGGTAGAGCCACTCTCGAAGATATGACTTTTCTCTAAAGAGGATGTCTGGGGTATTGTTGCTGTAAAAAGACACATTCTGAGCTCTTCATTACAAAAAGAAAAGAGATTTTAACCCAGGTTCAACTTTTCTAGCAAAAGGACACAAATGCCAGATGCAATGCACATTTATTCTCTCATTCTTCTTCTCAGTTCTTTCTAGGCTGACAGCTGTATGGCATGAAATAAGGGATGCTTTTGGCCAGCCAGAAATATAAAGGCCATAAAGAAACAGCACACACTGCACTCATTTCCCATAAAACAGGACCAACTTTATTACTTTTGATTTATAATAGAAATGACAATTGCATAAATTTGTTCAGGCATGTACAGAATCAAACACAAAATAGAAAACTCCCTGAACAATTCAGGATGCTACCAATTAGGTCGAAAATTGAATAATTTCATTGAGTTTAATAACTTGAAAAACAGTTCTAATGATCTCTCTCTCCACCTCTTCCCCACACTCTCATTTTCTCTTTCACGGGCACATATACACACACATTTTCAGAAAATTATCAGTTATTACTACAGCTTAGAGTGCTTTTTGCCATTATTATTTACATCTGCAGTGTAAATTTTACATCTAAAATTATTTCCCATGAAGTTGAATTCAAATAATTCAAGAGATTTCTTGTGCTTTAAAACATCTTCAGAATATTTGGTCACATGTCTTATTAAAAATATTATGCTACAGGATTATATGTTATTCTTTCTTTTGTAATCTTATTACTAGAAATATCTTGGAATGGTCCTTTTTATTAGATAAGTGTAAGTATATGTATACATGCATATTTACATATAGCTGCATGGAGTACACAAAATATATCCGGGAACCTTGAATCAAAGAGTTTTTTTTTAAAAGAAGATACAAAAAAAAGTATAAATGTATATTGAGCACTTTCTCAATACCATGTACCATTTTATAACTAACATCTCATAGAAGCTGCTGTATATTTTAGAAATGAGAACCTTGAGAATCCATAGGATGATTAATTCAGTCACATAGTAGGTATATGTCTCAGTTGGGACTCAACTGATACCTTCTCCTGTCACATTTTCCCATTTTATTACTCCAAAGTTAATCAAGAAATAATGAAAATTAATCCATAAATGGTGCTTGTTCTTTAGGAATCAGTAAAATTTCATGATAAAGCAAAGTGTTCCACCAATTACTAGTTAGATAAACTTGGTCAAGTGAAATTCTCTGTGCTTCACCCTCTTCATCTGTGAAATGGGGATAAACACAGTCATTTTGTCATGTGACTATTGTAAAGAGCAAATGATTGAATCCGTGTGAAGTTTTTAGAAAGAGAATGCTCATATAACATAGCATTTTTCATAGTCTGGGACATGGAAGTCTCCTGGTATATTCTAATAATTATTGTTATTTCTCTGACTCTAATACCTTGGTTCTTTTTTTTTCTCTTATTCTGTGATAATGTAGTGGATATTTTCTTTTCCCCCAGAAATTACTGGGTTTTTTTCCTTCTCTTTTTAAGATAACTTTGTTCTAGTGCTTCCATAAAAAGAGAATGCAACTATGTTAGCAAATAAGGTTAAAATGAACCAGGGGGAATTGAGTATATTAACCTATTTTCCTGTCACTGAAGACTTAATTCTCCTACTAGACAAAGCATAGCTGATATAGCAGCTCCCAGGACGTTGGTATTCAGACCTAGTGCATCCATGGTGAATTAAGATAGCTTTTCCAACTCTTTTATACAGGATTTAACTCTCTACTCTCTGGTGGCATTATGATAACACAGTTTCATAAACAGATTATCTTTTATCATTTCTGTCACATATTTAGAGTCTATATTTATTGCCTAGATCTCACTCCTCAGTAATAGAGCTGTGTATTCCCCTCTTTAGTAGATGTCTTCTGAATCTTCAAGAGGCAATTTGAACTCAGTATGGCCTAAGTTAGTTTATTTTCCTTTCCTCCAAAGTACTTCTGTCCATTGTGTAAACTTCATCTCCATTAGCAGATTTGCCTTATGTTTATGTCACTGGAGGAAAACTTAAGAGTCATCCTCTACTCTTCTGTATTTTTCAAATTAAAAAATAAAAGTTGAATGTTGCAACAGCCTTCTAATTAACTCTCTCTCAATCTTAAATTGTTGCTACAAGCATGACATCCTTTGATGAATGAAGATGGTTGCACCTTCTAAATAACTATTTCTTCCAATAATCATATTTTAGAAATAGACTTCAATGGAAATCATTTTCCTGTTTGAAAAATACCAAACTTATTAACATGGCATAGAAAATTCGTTCTGACCTAATTTCTTTCTCTCTTCCCCCTTCCTTCTCAACAAAACATGTCTCATATCCCAATATGTATAACTGTTAAAATTTCTAAGAAACACCACACACTGTCAGACTCAGAAGCAGGTTTGTTTAATAGCTAAATTGTGTGTGGCTTCCATCTCTCTTACTGCTGAATTACTTATACTCATTTAGGACTTGATTAATGCTACCTCACCTGTGAAGCCTCTCAACAGCTTATGCAGAGGTAGGAACCCATAGAACCTCGTGAATACACCATGAATAACTTTATAGTAACTTGCATACATCAATTGCCTAATTTCTAGTTGGGAACTATACCATTATAATACTATACCATTATAATACTATAATGGTATAACTATACATTATATAACTATACCATTATAATACTAACTACAAAGGATTGTTGGAAAGATTAAAAGAGACAGGATGGCTAGTTTTATGTGTTAACTTGCCTAGGCCATGGTCCCCAATTGCTTGGTCAAACACTAGTCTAGATCTTGTCGTGAAGGTCTTTTTAAGATGTAAATAACAAATCAGTAGACTTTGAGTAAAGTGGATTGCACTTGACAATACAGGTGAGCCTCATTCAATCTGTTGGAGACCTTAAGAGAAAAGATTGCTGTCCTCAAAGGGTAATAAACTCTGTCTCCAGACTGCCTCCAGTATTATGACTACAATGTCAACTCCTGCCGGAATTCCAAGCCTACTAGCAGCCCTGCAAATTTCAAACTTCGGCAACCCCTATATTTTTCTCTCTCCCTTTCTCCCTCTTCTTTTCTTTCTCTCCCTCTCTCTCTCGCATACATATATACACAGACAGTTATTTATGTATTTATATGAAAAAAACCGATTGGTTTTGTTTCTTTGAGGAACTCTGACTGGTAAAGGAGATGCACATAGTTAGTATTTAACATAATCTAAAATGGGCCCTGTTTCATACCAAGTACTTTAGTCATGACATAGTTAGATATTATTTAAATATATTCTGATATGAACACCCAATATACAAATTGATCAAACTGGCTGTTTGTTGATTTAATCAGAATGAAGGGTGGACAAGACTATTCACTGCTTAGCTGACTTCCTGCCTCTCTGTTCCTCTGCATAAAGTCCATCTTTTGGGCACATCTTTGTGACTCTTGGAACACATTCTCAAATATGGGCTCAAGCTCAAGTCTATATTTTCTGTCTACCTGGAATAAAATAAGTGCATCCTTAGACAGTATTAACTGTACCTTTGTACAAGACAGGTCTTGGAATTTGTCCTTGGATTTATGCTTGACTTTGTGATGCATTTGAAGTACTGGAACACAGTGACCACTTTCTTACTCAGATAGTTTTCCCAGAGCACAGTGTCTGTCAAGGTGAGATTCATAATGATTTTGGTCAACTCAGAACACATTCAGATTAGACTGGGGTCAAAAGATGGGTGAGTGCTGATTTATTTCCTAGATTTTGTGGTAGTTTTAAAATGTCACATTAAAAAAAAAAAAAAAAAAACTGGTCCCATTGGAGACCCATCTAATTATAATGTCTGGCTATTAGGTATTGATAGGTGAATTTTTTTAAATGTGTAGGTGATTCTGACATACAGCTCTGGGTAAAAATATTCATTATATTATTCCATGTACCTTGTTTTTCTCAGCCACTGGTGGGAGGGAGTTAAAAGAATTGACTTGTGAGCCATTCACTTGCTTTAGTTCTCTGGAGTAGGTGAAGAGAAAGAAGACAGGTGACCTGGGCTATTCTTCTTGTCAACTAGAGCACTTTATCTCTGGATAAAGAGACAATATTGGCTTGATGGAAGAGGCTTCATCTAGTGAGTGCACTTAGCAGGGTTTTTCCTTACCAGAGATTTACTAATAGTGAAAAACAAAACAAAACAAAACTATGAGGCATGACTCCCTGGAAAAAGTAACATAAGTGATACAACTTTCTGAAGTCTAAAATGGAGATGTATCATAACATAAATGCTTCTCGTTGTGTTCAGTAATGACCTTTAAATCCTCACCTGGAGATTCTCTCTCTTATCCTTGACCAGACAGTGTAGGTCAAACATGGGAAGACACATTAAGGGAGTTTTTCTTATGTCCCAGACATCTGCCTTCTGTGCCTGAGCCTCTTTATTGCCTGTATCCCTGGGATTATTGGTAAAATTTGACCCCAGATAAATTCTCTGATATGTTTGAGCCTGATTTGACAATCCTATCCTGTGTATTAGCTTAGATACCAATGAATATTTTGAATATTTTGAATATTTTGCTCTGCCAACATAAAGAACTAGGTTAGAAGTGGAACAAAGGGCAATATTTAATTTTATCCTAATAGCCATGGACTATAAACACTGGTACCTAGGTTGGTAAAAGAAGCCAAAGGAACAGTTAGCGTGTGAATATTGTACCGGATCATTTCCTGCCTTCTTGTATACAAAGACATTTTGATATTTTGAAAGGAAATAAGGTGGAGAGGATCAAGGTGTCAATGCTGTCTTTCCTGTGACCTGAACATTAAGGGTATCTGTGTTTGTGATAGTTTCATTTTTAAAAACATACCCTTTTACAGAGAAATTCATCCTTAACTTCAGGTGTCATGTTTTAGGGACAGATACTACGGTAATCTTTATTAGAAATATTATCTCAGAAATTCAAGGTAATGCCCTCGAGACATGCCCATCAAGTGAGCAACATAAACAACATGGCGCCCATTTCCAAAGTTGCTAAATCACATCTGCTAACAATCACTTTTTAATAATGTCTACAAAGATGCTGTAAAACAGTCTGTGCAGAAATTTCAGAAGTGTTCTCTGAGTTCTAATGAGACTTCTGAACTTCCCACAGTCTAAATGGAAGTTGAAGTGGGTTTATAGCAGGGAAGTCCCACTCGTGGGTTGGGGAATCTACATGGACTATTGATTCTTTTTATTGGTGGTAGGGAGAACACTTAAAAACATTTCACATTTTAAGGGTTCTCCATTGCTGTACTGAGCTGCCGTGACATATAAAAGAAAGACGACTGATGAGTGTGCCTTCTATTTTTTTGAAAATAGTATTGAGGATAAGCCTAACTGGGTGTGACAAGGAGTAAAGTGCTGAGAATAATCTAAAAAGTTCTGGTTTGAGAGCTTGGAAACCTGACCTCTCAACTTGACTTTCAAACTTACTAGCTGCATGGACTTGAGAAAGTCAGTAACTTCTCTGAGCTTGGCATTCTACTTCCAAAATATAAGGCCACTGAACTTGATAACGTCCAAGTAATTATCTTGCCCCACTTATTTTGACCCAATGAATCTATAATTCTATGATTTCTGAATATACTTGCTGTTTTCTATTACTTATGAAGAGTAAGAGATCAAATTTATATTTAGGGAAATCTAATTCTCATTTTTTCCAACTTTCCTCAACATTTTCATCCAATTACCTTAAAGGTCAAAGGAGAGTCTTCATGAACCTGGGGACTAGTTAAAGCAGCAGCAAGCAAGAATCTGCTTTGACATTCTGCTTTAAAGTTGAACACTAATTGAATGCGCTTAGCCTGTCCTGTAATTTATCCAATTGTTTTGTATAAAAGTAAGTGCTTTCCTCATTCTCCTATGATTCTTTACTAAAACTGATGCACATATTGTGCTGCCTATTAAGGCATCCATTACCCACATGTATCTATTTAAATTTACATATAAAATAGTTAAAATTCAATGCAATTAATAATTCAGTTGCTTGGGTGAATTAGCCACATTTTAAGAGCTCAGTAGCCATATGTGGCTAGTGGATAATGTACTGGACAGTGAAGATATAGAACAGTTCCAGCATCATAGAAAGATCTACCAAATCGGCCCAGGCGTGGTGGCTCAGGCCTGTAATCCCAGCACTTTAAGAGGCTGAGGCGGGTGGATCACCTGAGGTCAGAAATTTGAGACCAGCCTGACCAACATGGTGAAACCCCATCTCTGCTAAAAATACAAAATTAGTTTTTCATGGTGGCACATGCCTGTAATCCCAGCAACTTTGGAGGCTGAGACAGGAGAATCACTTCAACCAGGGAGTCAGAGGTTGAACTAAGCAGAGATTGTGCCATTGCACACCAGCTTGGGCAACAGAGCAAGATCCACCCTCAAAAAAGAAAGAGCTACCAAGTCACACTATGGCCAAAAATAATCTGGTGGTTTCTTGTTGTTTAGGAATTCTGAGTGCTTTCTGAAATATAGAAATCCAGTTTGAGAATTACAGCTGAAAGGATGCTGAGAAATATTAACTTCTAATATAGTAGAAATGAAGCCTAAATTGGAAATTAAAAATAATAGGAATCATATCAATTTCTGTAATGCAGGGATTTAGGCAAATCACTTAGATTATTGATGTGTTTAGATACAGTTGCTTTATCTGTATTATACTAATAAAAATAAAGGCACTTCCTAGATCATAGGGCCAACTGAAGATAAAATGAGATATTGCACAAAGACAAACATGTCCCATTAATATTTATATATTCTCAATTTACCAAGGTGTCAGACACATCTGGGCACTTAATAAACATTAATAACTGAAGGATTAAATGATGGTATTCATTCATTTATATAACATTGATATAAAAAAATAGAAAGTGAACTTGTTTATGAAATTTTCCAAACACAATTCTAGTAATGAAGACAAAATATTTTTACTTTATTAAAACTATTTCTCAAAAAAATTTTCTTTCTTTTTCTTTCTTTCTCTCTCTCTTTCCTTCCTTCCTTCCTTCCTTCCTTCCTTCCTTCCTTCCTCCCTTCCTTCCTCCCTTCCTCCCTTCCTTCCTCCCTTCCTTCCTTCCTTCCTTCCTTCCTTCTTTCATTTCTTTCTTTTTTTCTTTCAGGGTCTCATTCTGTTGCCCAAGCTGTAATGCAGTTGTGCAGTCTTGGCTCACTGCAACCTCTGCCTCCCAAGTGCAAGTGATTCTCCTGCCTCAACCTCCTGAATAACTGGTACGACAGGTGCATGCCACCATACCTGGCCAATTTTTTTTTTTTTTTTTTGTCTTTTTAGTGGAGATGAGAGGTTTCACCATGTTGGCCAGTCTGGACTCAAATTCCTGACCTCAAGCGATCTGCCCACCTTGGCCTCCCAAAGTGCTGGGATTACAGGCTTGAACCACAGTGCCTGGCCTCAAAGACTTATTTCTAAATTTCACATGCTGGAGGATTAGCAGAGCAGCATAAATTATCTGTGAATTGTGGAATCTTATACCAAGTTTAGTTTTAATGCTTTAGCCAACAAGTTTAGCATAAGTTCTAGAGCTAAAGATATGACACAAATTTTCCTTACAACCAAATCATCTCTGAACATTATCCTTTTCTATTGTTTTATTTATTTATTTATTTATTTATTTATTTATTTATTTATTTATTTTTGAGACAGAGTCTCGCTCTGTCGCCCAGGCTGGAGTGCAGTGGCGCGATCTCGGCTCACTGCAAGCTCCGCCTCCCGGGTTCACGCCATTCTCCTGCCTCAGCCTCCCGAGTAGCTGGGACTACAGGCGCCCACAACCGCGCCCGGCTAATTTTTTGTATTTTTAGTAGAGACGGGGTTTCACCATGGTCTCGATTTCCTGACCTTGTGATCCGCCCGCCTCGGCCTCCCAAAGTGCTGGGATTACAGGCGTGAGCCACCGCGCCCGGCCTTCTATTGTTTTAAATAATATCTCAGGCTATTTTTGGAATGAGGCATTGCTTTATTTGAAGGTTGCTTCCCTGGATCCCCTCTACTATAGTAGAGCACAGTATTAAGCCAAGAATTTGTAAAATAATGTTTGTAAGAGATAGGCAAGTGTCAAAATTTAGTGCATCTGCCTCATGATAATGTTTCCTGGGCCATTAAGCAATGTCTATTTGGTCTTAATTTATAGAGAATTCTAACAATGCCAGGGACCTACCTGCTTTCAGTTTATAGCAGATTATAGCCTGTAGCATTAAATGTATCTCAGTGGAGGGGTTACATATAAAGTAGAAAAAGTGATCACTGGCAGTCTTAAGAAAAATAAAATATCTTCAAGAAAAAGAGCAAATAAATAAATAAATAAGTAAAGCAGATAGAGGCCATTTCACATGGCACAAACCACTCTAAGTTTTCCAGTCTCCAAGGGCATTTTTGGAACCCAGTGTAATATTAGATGGAAGTATTAGATGATACGAAATAAAGCATGACTTACAGAGTCTGAGGAATTGGATTCTAATCTGGGCATTGCTATTCAGTGTTTGTATCAACTTTGGCAAATACTCTTCTTGCTAGTTACTTCCCCTTCTCTATAAAATGAAGGTAAATTTGTGTTATTGCTTGAGTCACTTTTGGTTTCCGAGTTTTATGATTTCGTTTGTAACAACAAATTAATGTGATTGTCCTGAGGGTTTTTTTTTTTTTTTGGAAGAATTTGTTCATTCATTCTTCTTCTTTGACATGTGTGCTTATGTGTTTATATGTCACTCAACTGCTGATAGGATGACAGTCTCCAGACAGTAGTGCAAAGAACACACATTCCTTTGGAGCCACACAGGCCAGGCTTTGGGTCAGAGCTTTGGCAGTTCTTGGATATCTGACTTTTGTCAACTATTCTATGTATTTATGGAATCATAATTCCTTCTCTGTAAAATGGGAATTGTATCATGCAAATTTGAAATGTTAGTCATGGGGATTAAAATCAAGTATAAAGAAAGCTAGACTTTCTTTTTATGCTTAATATAGGAGACTAAATGAAGAGTAATTAATACTCTTTATATCTTCCCTGTCTCTTTAAAATTCTCATGGCCTTACTGGTTGACAATTCAGTTAGAATATATTTGTTATTTTAAATTTTAAAAGTATAAGTGATTTAGACTAAAATGAAGACAATACTAAAGTAGCACTTTAAATAGGACCATGAACAAATAAAATTAATCAAGCTTAAAGTGATACTTGTAATTCTAGAAATTTTTTATCCAAACGTTAGAATTTTCCTATAATTATTTTATTGTTCTTGTTAGTCATTTAGGTTATAAAAAAAGATTAATTCACATTTATTTTATTGATATCATGGCACTTGACTTGGTATTTGTATTTTCTGGAATTTCTACATGCCTGATTTTGAGATCAATAACCAACAATTCATTCCAGATACAAACATGAAAAAAATTCAGTCTCACAAAATGTGCATTAAAAAAATGATATATCACCTCTCCTCAATGTATGATGTGCATTAATTTTAATTGTATTTTTATTTTTAGTTTTAACATATACATGATTTTTGGCTTATGGAAATTAAATTTACACTATTATATATTATTTTGGTAAAATCTATCAATATGTTAATGCTATTAGATATTTTAATTGTTGAATTACTAATTTCTTTTTTTAATTTTTTTATTTTACTTTAAGTTCTAGGGTACATGTGCACAACATGCAGGTTTGTTACATATTGAATTACTAATTTCAACTGTAGATGTTAAGAAAAGAAATAACCAGAGGTGTATTAAAGTATATGTACATGGATACAAAGCAGTAATGATTTTTATTAGTGTATTTAAATGAATTTTGATCTTTAAGATATCTTTCTCAGCCTTATCATGTTTAATATACATTTTATGTAAAATATTATTGCCCTTGAACTTGCCTGAATCCCTTCTTACCAACTGGAAAGTATACTTTCATCGCATGCACAAGAAATGTAGCACTATTACTTATGTACATGCTCAGCAGTAGAGAATGCTTTTTATGTTATGTTACATTCATGCTAAACAAATATGTTTCAGAAATTAAATATGCTGCAGATTTATTTACATTAAAATATTTAGGATATTTAATGAGAAGCTGTGTGTTTATAGCACACATTCCACCATGAGCAATACCATCCCCAAGGGGGTGAAAACTTGGTTTTGGACGAGTGCCAAAAATCTTACTCTTTTTATGTGTAAAGCATAGATATACATATAGTACATAAAAAGATAAATGGCACACCTATGATATTAAAATTCATACTGCCTTTTTAACAACATGACTTTAAAAAACTATTGAGAAATGCTTCTTAAAGGGGTGATATTAAAAAAATCTTGAAAAATACTGGTTTAAATATAATGCTAAGTGCTAAAGAGGATACAAAACTTGATACTTAGAGTCTCTCCCACTTTGGAGGATTGGTACAAGACCCCCATGGATAGCAATCTACAGATTCTCAAGTCCCTTACTTAAAATGACATAGTATTTGTATATAACCTTTGCACAGCCTCTTGTGTACTTTAAATTATCTCCAGATAATTATAATACCTAATAAAATGTAAGAGCTATGTAGATAGTTGTTATGCTACATTGGTTTTGAATTTATATATTTTTTGTTGTATTGTTATTTTATTGTTTTTCCCCAAAATATTTTAGATGTGAGATTGTTTGAATCCTTAGGTGTGAAACCCATGGATACATAGGGCCAACTATATTTGTGTGTGATATATTTACAAATATATACATATGCAATATACATAATGAGCACACATTCATCTACACACACATCCACTCAGAGAACGAAACTGAGAGTACTTTGTATGTATATATACTCACATACACACACTTCTACAGAAAATTATTGTAGAATTATAGAATATTTTATAAAATATTTTAAGTGTTCCTTTTATTTGTGATTTTTACTGATAATTTGTAAAACACACAGTTTTTTAAAAATAATTATTTTGAAGACCAGTAACTACCATTGGTTTTATCTGAGCCCAGTATCAGACTACATAGAAGATTCCATGTTATAAAAGATAGGCTTAGAACACTTGGAGATTAGCATGTAACGAGGAAGAGAATCACACATAAAATTACCTAACATAAACAATGAGCTTTTTTGTGTGCCAAAAGAAAGATTTGAATGACAATGGTTCCACAATTTAGAAGAAAATCAGTTCTGCTAATCTATGTGCTCAGGGAAGTGTTAGGACTTGAACTTGTCTTTGGAAGACAAGTATATCAATGGGATTAGGTTTGGTTTATTTCCATGGTGTGGAAAAGTTGGGTAAAAAGATAAATATTCACTTTTTTCTCACATAAAATCTGTCTTGGCAGAGGCAGTCCAGGGTTGGCATATGACTCTGTTGCCCTCAAGATATCTTTCTATCTTGCTGCTTTACCATCTTAATGTTTGGCTTCTATTCTCAAGGTAACCTCACGAGGTACAAGTGATGCTGAAGATCTAGCTTTTATATCGAAATTCCAGGTAACAGGAAGGAAGAGAAGATCTCATTCTTTTCTTTTAAAAAGCACTTTTGATAGGCTTGCAAAACACCTCTTCTTAAAACTCACTGGATAAAACTCAGTCATATTATGGCCATGTCTAGCTCCCAGTAGGACCAATAAAAGCATTCATATGCAAGGAGACAATGTCCTCTACCAAAATTTGGGCATTACTGGAGACATAAAAGTAGAATGGTTATATATTAGGCAATTAGCTGTGTCTGCGACAGTGCTGCCTTTAACAATCTAACAATCTTTGCATGTTTTAAATATAGAACACCTCTTCCCTGCCTCCCTAAAGAAATATCTCCATGGTCTTACAGAAGTTCTACATTCAACCCAAAGTCCATAGTCTCTGGATAAGATATATCCTTTCCGCAGATCCAGAATGGCTCCTGATTATCCAACATTATATAAGCTGGAAATATTTATTAGCCTCCAAAATACCCAACAGAATTCATACAGAACAATTAAACAAGAAAGGTTATTTATAAAAGGAGGCGATTATATTACTGTGAGAATTGATGTACAAGAAGTACTAAGTGAGAAGGTCGCATAGAATAGGAGACAATTTTTTGTGACTAGAGAGATACAGAAATGGCTCACAGGGGAAAAAAATTATCTGGACCACAAAGAATCAATAGGACTTTAAAAGAAAAATGATAATAATGAAAATGATAGTGGCAAGAATATTATCAATAATAATAATAAAAGTAACTAATATGTTAAGTGTTTTATATGTTTTGTGCATTTTCCTATTTCTCTATATGTGTTAACCCATGTGTTCATTTTAACAATCCTATAATACAAAATGTTCATCCCTGATTTTTTTGTTTGTTTTTTTGTTTTTTCTTTTCTTTTCTTTTCTTTTCTTTCTTCCTTTTTTTTTTTAAATGGAGTCTCACTCTGTCGCCCAGACTGGAGTGCAGTGGTGCGATCTTGACTCAGGTTCCCAGGTTGACGCCTCCGCCTCCCAGGTTCATGCCATTCTCCTGCCTCAGCCTCCCGAGTAGCTGGGACTACAGGGGCCCGCCACCACGCCTGGCTAATTTTTTTTGTATTTTTAGTAAAGATTTAGTAAAGGGTTTCACTGTGTTAGCCAAGATGGTCTTGATCTCCTGACCTTGTGATCTGCCCACCTTGGCCTTCCAAAGTGCTGGGATTACAGGCCTGAGCCACTTACCCAGCCTCATCCCTGTTTTATAGAGAAGTCTCGTGCTCGTGCCCACACAGGTAGTAAGTGGCAAGGAAGTGACTTGTCATGCTCTTAACCACTAGAGTAGAATTGTATTGATGTTAGCATAAATAGAGGGAACACCTAATACTTTTTTTTTTTGGTGGTTTTGCATGGAATGTACTAGACACCAGCAGGTAGTTTTAATTTATGCTATGGCACAAAGATGATTTCCAAAATACACATAAGAACCACTCTGTGTAAGTTGATGTGTGAATAGTATCTATGCTTTACTGTTTATAAAAACTTATTTTAGACGCTCTGAGCTCTAATAGTGATGAGATGATTACAATACCAAACCAATACTTATTTCACAGACTTTATACAGAAATAGTCATGTACTTTAGACATGCCTACCTATCAATGCTAAAGCCAATGTGCTTTAAATGGAGATTTGCTTGACGTTAGAACAGCGCCATATTTCTATGTCTTAAGCAAAGCCAGTTTAGAAAGAAAATGAAAAATATAGTGCTAAAAATACTCTATGCTCATCCTCTTCATTTTTTTACCATGTTATTTTCAAGGATAAAATACCAATTTATGAAAGAAAGATATTCTGAAGTAACAATTTAGGAGTGCTTTATTCATATATTTTTGTTTTAACATCAAATGCTTGAGGAATGTAAAATGAAAGCAAACTGTGGCTTTGAAGTTGATAACAGAAATGAAATTTAAATTCACAGCATTTATCACATAGTGGATAATGAATATATTCTTGTTAAATATAAGTCTTTCATTATGCTGGTTCTAGTGAAGGAGATTCTTTCTAGAATATCACAGTCCAATAGTACTTTCTGTGATGCTGAAAATATCCTGTACCTGTGTTGTCTAAAAATGGTAGCTACTATTCAGTACCTATTGAGCACTTGTGGCTTGGGCTAATAAGAAACTGCATTTTTAATTTTATTTTAGCTAACTTATATTTAAATGTATACAGCTACATAAAACTAATGGCTACCATATTGGGAAGCACAGCTGTAGTAGGCATAAATCTTAAATAAATGTGATATACACATCTAGAGGAACTACAAAAACAAGAGCAAAGCAACCCCAAAGTTTGTAAAAGAAAAGAATTAACCAAAATCAGAGCTGAACTGAAAAAAAATTGAGACACACAAAAAATACAAAAGGTCAATTAATCCAGGAGTTTTTACTTGAAAGAATAAATAAGATTGACAGACTGCTAGCTAGACTAATAAAGAAAAAGAGAGACAATCCAAATAAACACAATGAGAAATGACAAAGGGAAATTACCACTGACCCAACACGAATATATTAAAACAAACAAACAAAAAACCTCAGAGGCTACTACAAACACCTCTATGGACACAAACTAGAACACCTAGAAGAAATGGATAAGTTCCTAGAAACATACAATCTCCCAAGATTGAACAAGGAAGAAATTGATTCCCTTAGTAGACCAGTAACGAGTTCCAAAATTGAATCAGTGAAAATAAGCCTACCAACCAGAAAAAGGCCAGGACCAGAGAGATTCAGGGCTAAATTATACCAGATGTATAAATAAGAGCAGGTGCCATTTCTACTGAAATGATTTCAAAACACTGAGGAGAAACTCTCCTTAACTCATTATATGAGGCCAGCATTATCCTAATACCAAAACCTGGCAGAGACACAACAACAACAACAAAAAACTTCAGGCCAATATCCTTGATGAATATGGACGCAAAAGTCTCCAACAAAATGCTAGAAAAGTGAATCCAACAGCACATTGAAAAGATAATCCACCATGATCAAGTAGTCTTTATCCCTGGGATGCAAGGTTGGTTCAATATACACAAATCAATAAATGCAATTCACTGTATAGACAGAATAAAAAAGCAAAAACCACATGATTATCTCAATGGATGCAGAAAAGGCTTTCAATAAAATTCAACATCTCTTCATGTTTAAAAAAAAAAAAAAACACACAAAAAAAAAC
Organism: Theropithecus gelada; assembly: GCF_003255815.1. Classification (NCBI taxonomy): domain Eukaryota; kingdom Metazoa; phylum Chordata; class Mammalia; order Primates; family Cercopithecidae; genus Theropithecus; species Theropithecus gelada. The sequence continues at coordinate 34,487,085 of NC_037681.1, read as the reverse complement.
ACCCTCAACAAACTAAACACTGAAGGAACTTACCTCAAAATAATAAGAGTCATCTATGAGAAACCCACAGCCAACATCAAAATGAATGGGCATAAGCTGAGTGCATTCCCCTTGAAAACTAGAACACCATTCCTATTCAACATAGTACTGGAAGTCCTAGCCAGAGCAATCAGGCAAGAGAAGGAAATGAAAGGCATCCAAAAGAAAGAGGAAGTGAAACTATCTCTGTTTGCAGACTATATGATTCTCTACCTAGAAAACCCCATAGTCTCTACCCAAAAGCTCCCAAATCTGATGAACAACTTTGGCAAAGTTTCACAGTACATAACCATTGTACAAAAATGAGTAGCATTTTGTATACACCAATAATATCCAAGCTGAAAGCCAAATAAAAAATGCAGTTTCATTCACAATAGCCACAAAAAATAAAATACCTAGAAATACAGCTAACCAGGAGGATGAAATATCTCTACAGTGAAAATTGGAAATGAGTCACACTAACATAGTGAGTGTGGACAGAAATTGTGACTTGTGTTTTGGCAATAGAATATGGAAATGTGATGGATGTTTGTTGCATGTTGAAAGGCCAATTTCACTGATGTTGGAGACACTTCTTCTACTAGCAAAGAAGATTCTTTAGAATTTAGGGACTCATTGTCCCCTAGTTTCATTAGAGTCTTCCCACACATCTCCATTTCAAATTACAGGATCCTATCTTTCTGAACTAGTCCCCCTACATTAACAATAGGCACTCAGTGAAGCTGGAAGTTCAAACGGCTTTATAATTTGGTCAATCTTGGGATAAAGTTCTGTTTTTAATTTTCAGCAATTATAGCCCTGTCACTATAGGAGATAAACCTTTCTTTTAGGGTATACCTAGTAGCTCTCAGGTCATTATGATAGAGTGCATGAGCTGAACATTCAAATCCTTGAGCTCATACTTTTCTTTCACCACTGTAGCCAACTATATTAGGAGCAACCAACCAATGCAATTACATTCCATACTTTACAAAAAATGTTTAAATGTATTATATACATAAGTTACTTAACTCCTTGACTCTTATTAATGCTTGAGTATCCAATGCAGATATTTTGTGAATCTGTATAAACAGTTCATTCCATGAATTATCAGTACTCTCTTTACTACTAAAAATAGCCATTAGCACTTTAATCAGACTAGCCAATTCCAGACACCACAGAACAAATTTAGCCAATATGTACTTATAAAATTTCACCCTATCCCTACCTTAATGCTTTTCCCTTCATGCAACAAAATTTGCATATATTTCTCCTTGCTTGTACAAATGAATACAAGCTCGTGTGTGTGTGTGTGTGTGTGTGTGTGTATTTGCATTTGTATACACACACTTGGGATATTTTTACAGAAATAATAATAATATAATAGTATAAAAAATATTTTTTCTAAATAAATAATGAACATACAAAGGTATAAATATAAATTTTCTCCTGATTTCATTGTGTTTACATATATGCAAACTTATATGTTATTATATGATATAAGTGCTTTATATGTGATTAGGGTGTTTAGTGTATCACTTTTTTGGTTTTACTTTTTTAGTTTTGCTTGTCTCGTTCTCTCCTCTCTTCCCCATCACTCATGGAATAAATGCCCTCACTTCTTATACATGTGAAAATCTGACATCTGTTACCTGTTCATAAATCATAAGTTTGCATATACAAAGTTTTCATATATATATATGTACATACATATGTAGCATTTCTTCGTAGTATGCTGTAGAAAATTTATTTAAATTTAATACAGTTCTCTGTATATCATTGTTTATTTACTCCATATTAGCTCATGAAAATTTCTCCAAGACTCCTGGGACAGTTGCAGTTCCACAATATGCTATTTAATAGCTGCATGATAGAGTCTATTTTTAGATCTAAGTATATTCAATCAGCATTAATTTTGTTATGGTATTTGCCTTAAAATTCCCCATAAGCATTTCTTTGTGTCCCAGACTGGTTTAGCAAACAGATTCCCTAGATTCCCAGCAAATTTTGCATAGAAGGTATATGCAGTTATTATTTTAAAAGCATGGCTGTATTGTTTTCCTGCCATGGGGTCATCCCAACTGAGTTCCAGTGACTAAGAAGCAGAAATGAGAAGTCATCACAATATCCTTTGTGAATTCCTGTTAGACCTATGAACGTCACAAATTAAAGATTTACTCTAAGTTTGTGTGTGGGTTTACAGCAGGAATAGGTACCTGGCTTAGAAACTGACTTCTGGAAGTGAGATGCTGCAGTATTGAAAACCTAAATATGAGGCATTCGTTTTGGGACTTGGAGATGGGCAGAATCTTGAAGGATCTTGAGGCAACTCTTATTGAAAACTGGAAAACTGGAAGGGCTCTAAGGTTCCCGTTAGTAGAAACTGGAAGGCAAGAAGACAATTTTTATTGGACATTGGGGAAAAGGTGACACATATAATACGGCAGTGGAAAGTTTGTGAACAAAATCCCTACAATGAAATGGAAAGCAAAAACGCTATCAAATTATATTGCAAATCTGAGATTCCCAGGAATAATGTTGAAAAGGCCCACAGGTAACTTCTACCTTCCTATGCAATCACAGAGAGATGAACGAAAAAAGAAACTGTCAACCTTTAAAGTATAATTTTTAGAAAATATAAAGCATTCAGGATGAGATGCATTCAAAACTAAAATTGTTTCTCATCTCTAATATCTCCTGGAAAAAGACTCTCATGGTAATGAATAATCCCATAATAACTATCAAATCTATGATGTTACCTCGTAAAACAATCTAAGAGCTTCTGTAACACATTGCGTTGACACCACATACCTAGTACAGTTTCTAAGGTGTTGAGGGTCATGGCTTTTAAAACTTCTCTCCTAGGGAATAGGACTTCTAAGAAGCTTAAAGGAATGTCTTGTAGATTCTTTCAATTTGACAAAATGCTTTTGGTATCATAAAGGCATTGTCCTATGATAGCTTTAATCTCAGCCCAAGGTATACAGATGTTTGTCTCAGAGAAACTGTATATGAACCTCGATTTAATCAAGCCAATGCCATTATAATTCATAAAAATTGGCAATTTAAGATAAATGTAGTAGCTGAAGCACCATTTGCTTGAAATAAAAAGGATAGAAAACAATCAAAATGCAAGAAGCCCCAGGAACCCCAACTTCTAAGGACAGGAGCTGAATAAGAAAATAAAACGCAACAGCACACACAGGCCACTTTCTGGGAGAGGCACTAGGAGAGCAAAGAGTTTTCCTGCATTTACTGTCTCTATGGGAGGCATCCTTAGGGGAAAGAAGGCAAGTGATCCATCTAACCTCCTTACCCATTGAAACTCCACTTAAATTAAGTAGTGATATTTGTTAAGAGGAAGAGTTCTTTTCCATAGAATGTCCTTAAGTAAGATTTACTTACAGTAAATAAATTCAAACTCAATGAGGTGCATTCCTTGAAAATTGTCACAGAAGCTCTATACCTCTGTGTAGTATAAAATGAAGACATTCATAACTCAACTTTCCCTGCTGTGTGAGATAATAACCTGCAAAACTCCACTTTGAGATTTCATCTGTTATTCTGAGATGGAGAGTAAGTATCTGGCAGGAGAAGCAAGGGCCTGAGGAGCCCAGCGGGGTGTCTCAGATCTCTCTGTTTTACCTGAGCCTTTACATGCCTGTATTCTTGAACTTCACAGTAAAGCTTGATTTCAGGTATATTCGTTTGTTAGGGCTGCTGTAACAAAGTACCACTAACTGGGTGGCTTGAAGAACAAATTTATTCTCTCAGTTCTGGCGACTGGAAGTTCCAAATGTAGATGTCAGCAACTTTGGTTTCTTCTGAAGGATATGTGAGAAAAACTGTTCCATTTCTCTCTCCTAATTTCTGTTGATTTTCTGGCATTTTAAATTCTGAGCCTTTTTTTCCTTTCTGTTTTTGATTTTCAGTCTTATTATTTCCTATCTTTTACTTATCTTGGCTTCATTTACTTTATATTCACTTTATTTTTTCACTTTTTTCCTATAAAATGTAAAATCTTAGGTCTTTTATAGTATAAGAAATAAAAAGACATACTCTTTCTTTTTTAATATTATAAAGCTATAGCTCCACAGATAATTTGTGTTCTGTTTGTTTGTATTCAGTTAGAAATATTTCTAATTACCCTTGTATTTTTGACTCATGAGTTCCTTACAATGTGTTGTTTAATTTCCAAATATTTGCAGTTCTACTACTTATTGAAGCAGTTCTACTGGCTTATTGAAATTAATTAATAATTTAGTTCCACTAAGGTCAGTGAATATGTCCTCTGTATTTCCATCCTTTTGAAGTTTATTGACATTTTTTTCAGTGCTAGCAATTGATCTATCTTGGTGAATGTACCATATGCAACTGAAAAACGTGCATTTTGCTATTGTGGCAGATAATTTTCTACATCTATGAATTAGATTAAGGTTGTTGATAGTTTTGTTCAAGTCTTCTGTGTGTTTTTTTTTTTTTTTTAATCTAGCTGTTTGAACGATTGCTTAAAGTATTAAAGTCTCTTTCTGATTGTGGAATTTTTTACTTCACTCTTTTAAATAGTCCATTTTTGCTTTATGTATTTAGGAATTCTGTCATTAGACACACATATACATTTTTAACAGTCTTATCTTCCAGACGAATCATCCCTTGTATTATTAAGAGACCTACATTCTGAACAGAATGAAGTCATAGTAATCAGGGCAGTGTGAACAATTGAGACTGATAATTGAGGCCATCTACTCCAAATGAGATTTTTGTAATGTTTTAGCATCATTATATATTTTGGTTTTGCTGATATGAACCAGACTACTAATAGAATTAATCCACAGTATTTATTGAGCATCTATTATGTGTTAAGATACTAAGTGATGAGGATATATCAGTGAAGTAGTTTTGGAAAATGCCTGCTCCTGAACTTGAAATACAAATATATCCTAATTTATTTATAAATTGTATGGCAATTATTTAGTGGTATATAAAATCATCTATTACTATTTTGTATATATGTTTATATACATGTATATATAATAAATATATATATGCATGTGTATATATACATGATATATACAATATATAATATATGTATATAATATACATGATCTATATTATCTGTATATATATATTATATATAACATATATAATATATGAGTATATATTATATACATGCATTATATTTAAGTATTATATGTAATACACAAACAGATGAATACATATGTTTTGCTAAATTTATTGCTCATGAGTGTTTTGTCTCCTTTTCTATTACCTTGAATCCTGATTCACTTGTTGTCTGGCTAGAGCCTTATAAAGATTTTTTTTTCTTAAAATACATGTTGTGGATAATATATTTTAACAATCTTTACATAGTCACTTTTTTTTCCCCACTAAGGTTAATGCTATCTTGACTGGGTTTAAGATACTGGTTGAAGTCATTTCCTCTTCAATTCTATAGTTCTCTATTCTGATTTCTATGAGAAGTCCATAAGAAATAAAAAACACTAGTCAGATTTTTTTTTGCTTTTTGGTAAATATTTTTTATTGTTTTAAAGATTTTAGAATTTTATTCTTTGTCGTAATTCAGGAAATTTACCATCATAAGTCTAGATATTCACTCTTTCGTAGCAATCCTGCTTAGACTTAATGGGATCTCTCAGTATCCTGATTCAGATCTTAGGAAAAATTAATTCAGTTACATTATCATTTACTATCTTTCTTCCATAAGTTAAAATGTTTATTTTGTGTGTTACTAGTATTTGTGTTAGGTCTACTGAATTGATGCTAAAAATATATCATTTTATTCTTCATCTCATTGAATTTTACTTTCTCATTTTAGTTGTTTCTTTTATTTCATAACCAAGTCCATTAATTCACATCTTTTCAAGTGACCAACCGTATTCTCCTGCAACGTGTCTATTGACATTATATCAGGAAATTGTATTTGTTTTGTGTCAAAGGTGCTTTATTTGGTGTATACACTAGTTAAATCTTCCTAAGTGCTCTTATTACAGCCCGAGTTCTGAGTGTGGCATCCATCCTTCTTTTCTCTGACTGTTGGCTTTTCTTCAGTGTCATATTGTTTTCACTTGTTATTCACTGAGGCTGATCTTCTGAGATGCCTTAAGGGACTGTGTTGCCAAGGCTTCAGTAGACACAGCAGCCTGTATCCCCAGAGGTCAGTAGAGAGCAGGAAGCATTGCAATCAGTTCATACTGCAGGTCCAGAGCCTTTCTTATATTCTTCTGCCATGAATCTGTAATGGCACTTATTTCAAAGACTTTTCTGATTTTTTCTAGAAGTTTTCCTCTGTCGCCCAGGCTGGAGTGCAGTGGCGTGATCTCGGCTCACTGCAAGCTCCGCCTCCTGGGTTCACGCCATTCTCCCGCCTCAGCCTCCCGAGTAGCTGGGACTACAAGCACCCGCCACCACGCCCGGCTAATTTTTTGTATTTTTAGTAGAGATGGGGTTTCACCCTATTAGCTAGGATGGTCTCGATCTCCTGACCTCGTGATCTGCCTGCCTCGGCCTCCCAAAGTGCTGAGATTACAGTCGTGAGCCACCGTGCCCGGCCTTCCAGAAGTCTTTATTACCTAGATACAGGTGTAGAGAAAAGAGGTGTTTGCACTTATTCTGAACTTGGATTTTGCCTTTGAGTTTGTTGGAGAGAGAGCAAGTTCGTGCAAATGAAGCTATCTATGTGGTTAAAGTGAGAAAGATCATGAAACCAATCCACAGAAGGAAGGAAGAAGCGAGATGTTTACTAGGGACAAAACAATAATTAATATGCAATCAAAAAGCAGACAAAATGTAGTAATTTGATAAGAACCCAGAAAGGTTGCGATGTTTTACTCCTTTGTAAATATTTGTAGGAATAATACATATGTATTCTCTCAGTGACTCAGTTCTGAAGGATGGCAGGAAAGAGAACAAATGGCCCACGTGTCTTAGTTGGCAGTGGGTTCAGAGGAGTTTATTGCAAGGTAGGGATCCTGGAACAAGAAGAAGCAAAGAGAGCAATGGCATGCATTTCAGAGGATTATTTTTTTCTTTTGAAGTTGGAAGATAACATTTTTAAAGGCAAATGTTGAAAAAGGGAGAAGGGAATGAAGTGTATGAGAATGTGCAGCCTGGCAGCCTCCTCTGAGGGATGCACATTAAGTTATCATCTTAGGGGAAAGAAGGGTGTGAGCGAGAAGGGTGCAGGAGGCATTCAGCAAAGAGGATGCATTTGCATGAGAGTTTCCTTTTTTCACATACTTGCATTGCATGGAGTAGGGTTTAAAATTTTGTGACAGAGACGACATTAAGTCAAAGTTATATTGAGTCTCTAGCTTATGGTGTTACTAAGAAAATAAGAATTGCGTGTGACAGTGAGCTTATTTCCAGGTACAGACACACCTCAGAGATACTGTGGGTTCAGTTCTAGACAACCACAATGCAGCAAGTATCACAATAAACTGAGTCACACAGTTGTTTTGGTTTCTCAGCGCATATAAAAGTTATGTTTACATGGTACTGTTGCCTATTTAGTATGCAATAGCATTATGCCTTAAAAATAAACACATACCTTAAATTAAAACACATTATTGCTAAAAAAAAAAAAAATGCAATGATCATTTACATCTTCAGAATTGTAATCTTTTTGCTGGGGAAGGGTCTTGCCTCAATGTTGACAGCCTTGCTCTGGATTAGGTTTTGACTTATGGGAATATTGTGCAACCACAATATTCTTGTATTGTATCCAGACCAATAAAATACCTAATGCACGCAGGGCTTAGTCTCGTATCCAGACCAATAAAACTTTTGTCATATCAACAATAAGACTGTTTTGCTCTCTTATCATTCCTGTGTTCACTGTAGCAGCACTTTCACTTTCATCAAGCACTTTTCCTTTGCATTCAACATCTTGGCTAACTATTTGGTGCAAACTAGCTTTTGGTTTCTTTCACCTTTTTTGACATACCTTCCTCACTAAACTCGAAAATTCTGACTTTTGATTTAAAGTGAAAGACATGTGACTCTTTCATGTGAATACTTAATGGCTATTGTAAGGTTATTAATTAGCCTAATTTCAATATTGTTTTGGCTCAGAATAGGGAGCCCTAAGGAGAGGGAAAGAGATGTGAGGAATGGCCCATTAGTGGGGAAGTCAGAACACATAATATTTATCAATTACGTTTGCCATCTTACATAGACTCGATTCATGCTGCCCCAAAACGATTACAATGGTAACATCAAGAATCACCGATCAAAGATCATCATAAGGCATCTGATGATAATAATAATAAAAATAAAAGTTAGAAATATTGCGAGAGTTACCAAAGTGTGGCACACAGACTGAAAATAAGCACATGATGTTGGAAAAATGGTGCCCATAGACTTGTTCAATGAAGGGTTGCCACAATCCTTCCATTTGTAAAAAACACAGTATCTGCAAATAACAATAAAGTGAAGCCCAATAAAGCGAGTTATACCTGTATGTATTTGGCCATTTGTGTTTGTATGAAAGTGTCAGGACGTTCTAAGAAGAGTATGGGAGTAAGGGTCAGTCATCTCTGTGGCTTCTAGTTTATTTTCTTAGAGCATACCTATTTCTCACTGAATTCCTGCTTATGATCTTCAAGGCTGTAGAGATCAGCTCATAAAGAAATGCACAAAGAGAGAGAAAATAGTTTCTGAGTATATTTCTAAAACGTTCACATTATGTAAAATGTAACACAGACTTCTTGGAAGGATTTTTTGCTGCCTAGAATACCCCTTAGTGAAATCCTCATTTCTGCCTATTTCCAGAGGAAAGCAGTACTCACTGTAGTGGTTTGAATTATTTTAAACCACCCACCGCCGCCACCCCGCTACCCCTCCCACTGTGGGTAGAGAATGCTTCTCACACCCATTAAGGTTGGGCTTTGCCATGTGACTTGTTCTAGCCAGTGGACTTTTAGTAGATGTGATGTGAGCAGAAGCATTAGGTGTGCTTGCACTATTTGGCTTGACTTTTTTGCTTTCGTGATTTGTCACAGAAAAGCATGCCTCAAGCAGCTGTTGATCTTTTAGCCAAGCCTGCAATAAATGACCTTGAGCTTTACTCTGCTCCAAGCCTTGCTGACCTCCAGTCTAAATCAGAGCTGTCCTTACTGACTCACAGATCCGCGAATAAAAAAGAAAATAGCAACTTGATATTTTAAGACATTGAGTTTTGGGGCAGTTTGTTACACAACAAGATATGATTAATAGAATGCAATTGTCAAGTAAGTTAAGTGCTGAATAGGTCACTTGTTACTTTATTTTCCACAGACCGCTTCTCTTTTCTTATTTTCCCTTCCTTTCTACTTTTTGCTCTTCTGTATTCTCTTCTCTTTTCTTTCTCTTTCTCCTTCCTTCCTTCCTTCCTTCCTTCCTTCCTTCCTTCCTTCCTTCCTTCCTTCCTCCCTCCCTCCCTCCCTCCTTCCCTTCCTCCCTTCCTTCCTTGCTTTCTTATTTAAATGCACATACTGATTATTTTTTAAGATTATCTATCAAAAATGTATACTATTCTCCTTTCAGTAGTATCTGTTTGAAATATTATTTGTTTGAAACTCAGTAGCTCTTCTCCCTTAGTTTTTTTATTACTTTGCATCTCTGTCTTTTCAATGTATTTTTTTCAATAAATTTATTTTTAATTGATAAATAATAACTATGTATATTTACAAGGCAAAATGTGGTGTTTTGATCCATGTATGCATTGTAGAAAAATCAGAAGTGGTGAATTAACATATCCATCATCTTACCAACTTACTGTTTTATTTTGTGGTGAGAATGTTAAATATCTATTTTTATAGCAATTTTGAACTATGATGTTACTATATTTTCTAATTATAAAATTAGAAATAATTATTTTAGACATTTGTAAGGTACACAAAATAGAAAGAATATTTAAGTTTATCTGTAATTACACTTAGAGAAAGGGGGTTTTAATTTTTGGTTGTCATTCTCTAGTATATTATTTCAGGATGTATTTCTTGTTTATAAAGTCATTGTTTATATGGAGCAAATTTGTTTTTAGCTCCTCCACATAGTTTTGCATTCTGATTTATAAATTAATATATAATTATTTTCAACATTATGAAATTTTTAATTTTAAATTCTTTAGATTCTCTCACAAGGCCTCACCATTCTAGTTGCCCAATCATGAATATACAGCATATTCCTTTCACCCTTCATTCCATCATCTCTGCAGTTTTACATTCACCACCAGTGTTTATTGATTGCTTAATAATGTCTGAAAAAAGAGCACGTATTTTTGCCATAATAGATAATTTGATCTCTGCATACAACCCCAAAACCCATTATCCTTACCTTCGTTTTGTATGTGAGAAAACTGAGGTTGAGGAAATTGATTTTATTGTCCAAGATCTGGAGGTTCTTATGAGTCATTGTTGTACAAAGAAGCCAGATATCTTGATGGTTTGCTCTTTTGCCATGCTGTAGCTGCCTCTACTTTGCATGCCTGTAAACTCACGTCTAGTTAGAACTTTTGGTTCAGTTTTAGCCACAATCTTATTTGCCTGAACAACTCATCCATCACCGCCATTCAAGGCCCCCAGCCATGGACCCAACTGACCTACCAAGACTGCACAGGGTATGAATGTTACCATCCATATTAGGCAACCCAGTCTGAAACTGTGGTAATCACCTACTCTAAGTGAATGCAATGCCTTGGAGGAGTTAGGGATTCCTGAGTTATATCTCATCTCGACTATTTAAGACAACTGAACTCCTTAAGAATGTCTACTGTGGTCAAGTAGAAAGTATGTAGAGCTTAAACTCAAAAAGCCCTCAGAACTGATATAGAAGATTCTGTGGAAAAGAGTCCTGAGACTCAGAGAGCAAAGATGGCTGGGCCAATGTGATGCTGCAAGATAGTGGTAAAGATGGTTGAATATCTCTGCTTCTAGATGGACAGTACAACATTCTTTCCTCCGATAGTTGAAACATAATTTGGGGTTCTATTCTGCCTAGGGAGCTAGCTTATTGTGGATTTAACTTTTTGCTCTTGGCATTGTTCTTCATGTATCTTCCCCCATTAGAATTGTACAATAGATTGACTTTATTTCTCTCAATTGAGTCCAAACAATTAATCTCAAATGTGTTTTGATTGACAGATAAGAAATTTGAACCCTTGACTCACCAGAAATATTTGGTTATGTATTTTATATAAGCTAGATTTATGTGTTGTTATAATAGATAGTTTTAAAAACCTAGACACACATCTGAGGTGGTGTTTAAAAATTCTTGTGTTTCAGCCTTATAGTACTGTTAAGATTCTACATTTCTATTCAGAAGACTTGTGAGAGGGTTTCAATTCAGGACAGTTTAAAATTGTATTTAATTAAAATTCTACCTCACTGTTAATTTCAGAGGAAGACAGAACATGCTTTCTAAGAATATCTTATCTACTAATCAATTCCTTTCCATTGCCAAATGTATAAAAATAAGGATGATATTTTAAATGAATGTGTATGCAATAATGCATAACAAGTAACGTGTAACAATCTGCAGAAGTGCAGGTTATGTTTTGCCTCCCCTGGGATGGTAACCGTTGGCTTGCTTTGCTATTGTGAAGTTTAAGTGGACAGTAGTCTATAAAATAGCTAGTCTAGGGCAATGACCAGCCAGTGTCGATAATAAAAACAGCAATTCTTTCCTGTTTCTTTTTCACTCATCTAAAAATATCCTCTATTCATTAAGTGACACCTCTAACTCTTTTCAGATTGGGAAATATTTATAATTATATTGAACGGATTTGTGAACAAGTAATGTCAACAGCTAATTCTTTGTCTATCTACAACCTGGGATAAAAAGAGTGGAATATGTAAAATAGATATTATCAGGGTTCCAACATTACAGTGATGCTTCAAAACTATTAATTAAACAAGCTGATTTAATTCTTAAATTCTTTAAAACCATAAGCCAAGCTCTACGCAAGAGAGCCCATACAGACACAAGGAGCTCCAAGGCAGGTAGGTCATGGTGACTACCGTGGAGCTGATCTTTAAGGATATTTCCTTTACCTTGTATATCCACAAACATCTCCCCTGCGTCTATTTTTCACAAATGCTACCCTGGTAACTCATCAGTAGTATTTTCTCTATCAAAACTCAGACCTTCATGAGCGTTCATGTGGCCTCTTAGAGCTGTGAGGCCGGAGTCTTGAGATCTTAAGAGATGTGTGTGGCCGGGCACGGTGGCTCAAGCCTGTAATCCCAGCACTTTGGGAGGCCGAGACGGGCGGATCACAAGGTCAGGAGATCGAGACCATCCTGGCTAACATGGTGAAACCCCGTCTCTACTAAAAAATTACAAAAAAATAGCCGGGCGAGGTGGCGGGCGCCTGTAGTCCCAGCTACTCGGGAGGCTGAGGCAGGAGAAGGGCGTAAACCCGGGAGGCAGAGCTTGCAGTGAGCTGAGATCCGGCCACTGCACTCCAGCCTGGGCGACAGAGCGAGACTCCGTCTCAAAAAAAAAAAAAAAAAAAAGGTGTGTGTGTGTGTGTGTGTGTGTGTGTGTGTGTGTGTGTGTGGACTCGCTTCATTTTTCCTTGTCCCTCCTGCATACAAGATGCTTTTCCATAACAACTGTTAAGGGGCATCTTGTAGGAAATAGTATTACCAAAGGTCCCCCACATACTCTATTCATTATTAGGGACTACAACAGAAGGTGTGAGAGATTGAGTGGCTCTATAATGGGCACCAGGGCTTTTTTAGAACCAAATGACAGAAATGAATTCACCTGTAATATTGCTCCCTTCCCTCTGAGCCCAGCCATCATGAACACAGCTCCCCTCTTTGGAAAAGATTGAAATCTATGTAAGTGCCTCAATGTGCTGTGCTCTGTGGGTAACACTGAGCTGCGCGGAGCATCCGTCAGTTCTACCCTGCCTTTTCAGCACTGCCTTGGGCTGTAGAAATCCAACATCCACCACAGAACACAGCTAAGCCTGTCAGCACATCCATATCTTCTATAAGCCCCAGACTTGGATCTCTGTTCTGAGCTTATGGAATCATGAAGCTCACTCTACGAGGTGAACGCTGATGGATAAACACTTCTATAAATTATCCAGGAGAAACTCCAATCTGTGGATGATCTCTTCTTATCTCTCATGCATTTATTTATGTCAATGTTGCAGAAGCAGAAGGCTGTATAATCAGACAGCATACTGGTTTTGGAAAGGTTAGCTCAAAAGTTAGCAGAAAACTCTTCTTCACCTGTGTTATATCTTATTTGTTGAATGCTTCCAAAGATTTTTTTTTAATCTCCAAGTTCAAAAATCATATGGAGTGTTAGGAAGAGAGAAATAAATTAAGAAAGAGCAAAACTAATGCTGCGTGTTAGCCTATTCTGACAGTCTCCACATCTTCTTGGTATGCAAGGGTGATGGCCAAATGTGATAAAATGACCCCAGGTGGCCCCCGCCAAGTATGTATACATACACATACTTTATATAGTAATTTTTTGGGGGGGGAGGACTAACCCAATATAGAGGTGGATAGATTCCTGATGTGATGTCAGGGACATAAAATGAAGCTCCATTCTTATTTTCTTTTCGACTTTTTATTGATACCTAAGATCTCTTTAGCAAGTGGCAAAGCTTTTTGTTCTCTTATAAACAATGACAGTAACAAAGCAATAACAGCCACACTGACTTAAAATAAAATCATTGTTGTAGAAAATCATATTTATTGACATGATTTGGATGTTTTGTCCCCTCCAAATCTTATGTTGCAGTTTGATACCAAATGTTGGAGGAAGAACCTGGTGGGAGGTGTTTGGGTCATAGGAGCAGATCCCTCATAAATGGCTTGGTGCCCTCCCCATGGTAACAAATGTGTTCTTACTCTGTTAGCTTTCACGAGAGCTTGCACCTCCCCCTCCTCCCACCCTGCCCAGTCTCTTGCTCCCTCTCTCTCCATGTCACATGCCTGCTCCCCTGCTGCCTTCCGCCATGATTCTGCCTTCCTGAGACCTCACCAGAAGCCAAGCAGATGGCAGCATTATGCTTCCTATACCGCCTGCAGAAGCATGAGCCAAAATAAACCTCTTTTCTTTATAAATTACCCAGTCTCAGATGTTCCTTTATGACAATGCCAAATAGACTAACAATTCATCTTATTTTTTTTCCACATTAGGTTTTAAATGAATGTTAGGTAACGTCTTAGTCAGTTGGGCTGTGATCTAGTTTGGCTCTCTGGAATGATATGGTTTGGCTCTGCATCCTCAACCAAATCTCATCTGGAAATGTAATCCCCATGTATTGGAGGAGGGGCCTCGTGGGAGGTGATTGAATCATGGGGGCTGACTTCCTCCTTGCTGTTCTCATGATAGTGAGTGAGTTCTCATGAGATCTGATGGTTTAAAAGTGTGTGGCATTTCCTCCCTCTCTCCATCTGTCTCCTACTTCACCACAGTAAGATGTGCTTGCTTCCTCTTTGCCTTCTGCCGTGATTGTAAGTTTCCTGAGGATTCTCCTGTTAAGCCTGAAGAACTGTGAGTTAATTAAACCTCATTTCTTCATAAATTACCCAGAGACTGGGTAAAACTCCAGGTAACAGGCTGCTGACTTCTCATTGTATCCTCATTTATTGAAAGAGTAAGGTAGCTCTATGACCTCTTCTTATAAGGTCACTAATTCCATTCATGAGCATTCCACATTTATGACCTAATTATCTCTCAAAGATCTTGGCCACAAATATCATCACATATTTTAACATAGGAATTTTTGGGGAACACAAACGTTCAGTCCACAATAGGTACCATGCTTTTTAAGTTGTATTTAACTTAAACCTTATGACAAGTATTTATATAAATAGTTTACATTAAATCAAATTAAATATCAAATAACAGTTATTTAACATTCAATTATAATTGTTAAATAATTTAAATAAAATTTAACTAAATTTTAATTGATTAAAATAATTTAATTGTAATTATAAATAGTTAATATTTAATTTGATTTATTATAAACCTTACAATGCCATTTTTAGCATTTTAATTTTACTGTTGATAAAACTAATGCTGAGAAAGGCTAAGCTCATTGCCCAAATTAAAATGCAAACACCTGTCTGTCTTACTCCAATATTGTTTTTATTTCATTATGATACCTTGCTCTCAACTATAGCCCGGGTATAAGCATGCTTTCTAGAGAGGAAAAGTAAAGCATACGTATCAGACAGTATAGTATGTTTTCACTTGATCTATTTGTTTAAAATATTTCCTTTGATTATTTTAGAATTCTAAATTTGTAGACTACAGAACCACTAGAACTTAGCTAAATTATACTGCATAATCCCAACGAAATAATCTCCTCTTCAATGACTGGGTAAAGAAGCAAAGACAAACTACTCAGTTTTGCCATCAGCCAGCCATTTTTCCTCTCCTCTCTCTTGCCTGTAGAAATAAAGGCATTCTGAACTTGAAAAAACCATAACTTCACTCTTTTTCTGAGATACATGCACAGGGAGCTTGAATCCAACTCTCAGTGCTCATACTCCTTAGTAACTGGCAGGGGTCAACGCCCCCCTCCTTCTGGCCTCCAGCAGTGAGATCTTGGAGCCTCAGCTCTTGCAGCCTGAATCTCTCCATCTGCAGTCTATCTACATCCCCAACACAGCTGGGCTCTGCTAGGCAGGATTATTGCCAGTCATCTCCAACTCGCCAAACCTTCAGAAGGGCAGCTGGGACACAAGAACTTTCCTGGGAATTTCCTGGCCGCCAGCTCAGATACTGTATCCTTGTTTGCTGAGCTAAAACTAGTAAAGATTGGCAAAGATAAATTAGCAACAAATCCATGAGGATTCCATGTCTCATCCAAACATTTGCCCAGCACTGATTCCAAGTAGCATTCAACTTTGTCTCTAACGAGCTAACAGATGTGGGCATTACCAGAGGAAGTTAATGTGGGATTTTTCACAGAGCTGGGATTGGATGAGTTTCTTCTCTAAACTTTTTTCTGGAGCAACAGAATAGAAAATGTCATTCTAGTTTGACAGTCAACTCGAGAGAACATTGAACATTTTTTTTTTTTCCTTTTCCTTGGTTAATTTCTCAAGGCCAGATGATTCTCTAGCCTGTATTTGCCTAGAACATACCTGGAGGCTAGCATGAGGCACAATGTTCTGTCATTTATAGCACGGGGCTTTAGGAAAAGATATCTATTCCTGGTATGAGATCCATTACCTAGGGCTAATCAGACACTTAGCAAACTGCCACAGCTATAAAGTCCGGCGGCTCTGGAGGAAAAGCTGAGCAGACCAATCTCACTGCATGAATGGGTGCCAAGCTTGTGTACATATTTTAGGCATTGTAAGCATGGAGAAAGGACTTATATGTTGAATACCCTTATTTGGCTGGCACATCACACTCATTAAATTTTCAGATAAACCTATAAAGAGAACAATAATAATAATTAAGAAAAATAGTGAGCATTTATTGAGTAGTTAATATGTGCCAGAAACTGTGCTTAAATATTGTATATATTTGATTACATAATAAAATCTACCTATGGTGTAGGTACTATAGGGCCTGCTATACAAATGAAGAAACTGAAACTCAGCAAGTCTGCATTATTTTAAAGTTCTCTCATACAGTAAATAATGAAATAGCCATTACATTTAACTTGTAATAAAGTAGAATGGAAGAACACAGGCTTCAGAGGCAGGTGGATGAAAGTTTGAACCCCTGCTCTGCTGACATGTAGTAACAGCTGCTTGACGAGCTGTTTAACCTCCCTGATTTTCAGTTGTGTCATTAGCTAAATGGATACTGAATGTACTTTCCAGGGATAAGGGAAGTAAAGTGCCCATTGCACACTAGGCATTCAATAAAATGGTTGCTTTTTGTACTCTTTCTATGACTATTCACTTGAGGCAGGGAGGTAAGATGCTTTTTCAATATTTTCTGCCCCAGGAATGATTTAATTGAGATTGGTCTGAGGTCTAGGATTGGAGTGGCAGTTATGGTTTGGAGTGTAACAGATAGTTATGAGAAACGGAGCAGCAAGAAATGAAAGAATACAGAGAGGTTGGAATTCCCTTCTTTAATGGGTAATTAAATGTATTATTTCAGGGTTACCAAGGTGATGGCATGAATTCTCACTAGATCCTGCCCTTTGGGTAACTTAATCTAACAACAATTAAGATTTCCTGTTTCTTTTGATATTGTCATATAAGGGTACATTGTTAGAATATACTTGAGGTTTGGTGTGAAAGGAAAGACAAGTTCAGGATGCTGAATTTTGAAGAGTGGAACTCCCTAGGGGGAAAATAAAAAGCCTTCAAAGGGAATAGTGATATATTATCTATGAGGTAAAAAGCTTTTGATAAAGTTGAGCATATTGCTCAGAACATAACATTCTCCAATTATTTGTCCAAGGTATTTTATCTTGACAGAATTTCTTTGTTGGGAGAAATAATGTGGGTCCTTCTACTTTATTGCTCACTATGTGAGCAGAAATTATTAAAGTAAATAATCTTTCCCACTTGTAGACTAAGCTGTTTATATAAATATTTTAACTCCAGATCCAGGTGATCTGTGCCATTGTCCAGGGCAGATGAGGAACTGAGGCTTGGCGAGATTATTTGTCCTCCCCGTGATCACGCAATTAGGAAATGTCAGAGCGCAAGCAACTGTATGTGGGACTCCAAGTCCAAACTAAATTGTTTGTATTTCCAGGTGGAAACATGTTCTTATGATAGCAAATGTATCATATATATGTACATATATACGGTATTTGAAACATTTACTAGTATTTTTTATTTTATACACAGTTTATTATACTAACCATTAATATGTAATACAATGAGCTAAACCCGTTTAACTGGTTTGACTCATACTCTTAAGCACTTTGCTAAAATACTGTCTGTGAGTACTGCATTAAGAACAAATTTGTGGGCCGGGTGTGTTGGCTCACTCCTGTGGTCCTAGCATTTTGGGAGGCCGAGGCAGGAAAGGTGCTGGAGCTCAGGAGTTCAATATCAGCCTAGACAACAAGGTGAGACCTCCTTCTATATAGAGAATATAGAGATTGGCTGGGCACGGTAGTGCGCGCTTGTGGTACCAGCTTAAGGGACTGGCATGGGAGGATCACTTGAGCCTGGAGGGGTGAAGCCTCTATGAACTCAAACTAATTGTCTTTACATGGTGTGTTTCTTTTCACCGTGCCAAACTGCCGTATACATTGGTCACATTGTTGCTATGAATTTCTAGAATAACCTTCCTGCAAGGTTCATTCTGTAGATTAGGATGCTGATAACAGCATCAATGGGATATGTAGGAAGAAGTTACGGAAACATATCAAAGTGTCTTATCAAGTGGCACTTCTGTGGTGGAATTGAAAATGGTACCCACAGCTGGGCGCAGTGGCTCACGCCTGTAATTCCACCACTTTGGGAGGCCAAGGCAGGCAGATCAAGAGGTCTAGAGACCAAGCCCATCCTGGCCAACATGGTGAAACCTAATCTCTACTAAAAATACAAAAGTTAGCTGGGCATGGTGATGTGTACCTGTAGTCCCAGCTACTCGGGAGGCTGAGGCAGGAGCATCGCTTGAACCTGGGAGGTGGAGGTTACAGTGAGCTGAGATTGTGCCACTGCACTCCAGCCTGGTGACAGAGCGAGCCTCCATCTCAAAAAACAAAAAGAAAAGAAAAAGAAAGAAAATGATACCCACAATGCATTAAAATAAAAACAATTTTTGGAAGGAGACATATATAGAAGGGGTTTGGGGAAATAGGGATTGATAACGGTGCTGTAAATCTTTCAGGGTTTCATGTGGTTAGAAGTCAGATAGCTGTGAGAGATTCAGCTGGGCAAATTGAAGCTGAATAGACATAGTCTTGTGTTCACCTAGGTTAAATCCAAAAAGGTTTCCTGGTCTTGTATATAGGAAGAGATTCTGTTATTGGATTATAGTGTTAACATTATAAACAATAGATTATTCCTTCACAACAATAGGAGATCTCTTAGTAGAAGGAGACAGCTGGTGTCTATGTTTCTGATAAGGATAAAAGGCAGAGGAGTACACGGTAATTATAGGTTATTAAAAATTCACATTGTTAGAGATTCCTGCAGTCGTCGCACATTTGGAAATAATTAAAATAAAACGATTGTCACCTTGGAGTCCCAGTAGCTTGTCACTTCAGCCGGCTACTCTAGCATCAAACGTACACCTAACAGCTGCTTCTCTGGAACTGAAAAAAAAAAAAAAAGAAAGGAAGGAAGGGAGGAAGGAAGGAAGGGAGGGAGAGAGGGAGGGAGGAAGGAAGGAAAGAAAGCAAGAGAAAGAATGGTATGCATTCTTTATGATTTTTCAGTGACAATCCAGGGTTTTTCATTTACTGGGTAATATTTTTCACTCAAATATGTAAATGTTTGCAAATAACACCCTATGAATATATCTCACATTTACTATAGCATCGTAATATAATAAAAGCAATTTTTAAAAGCATATTTCATATGGTATCTTCATATGAAAAGTACTCTAGGGTAAAAGGCTATAAAATTACTTCGTGCCTTGATGTTGTTATTTTTTTCTTACTACTGCTAATTCTCAGTTTTTATCGAGAGTCTGTTTTCCTATAGCATATAATAAACATGTTTACAACACTTTGCATCTTTTAAACAACATCGGATTAAAGTACATAAATAAATATAGAATGAGGAGCACAGGTGTTTTCTGATTCAATTAGCGCTTCTTTATTCTAAACTGTTTTCTTGACTTGCAGTCTCTTTCTTAATTCAAAAGATGAAAATAAACAGTTGTTTGGCTATTAGGGGAGCCCGTGGAGGGCTCATTAGCTGGGTTCTAATTGGGTTCTTTCACAAATCTGTCACTCAGGATTGAAGGTGAACCTGACGCCAGCAGCAAATGAGTGCACTGAGGGCTATGAAGTGGAATGACTGAGAGTACTTACGAGGAATATGGGGGAATGAGATGAATTTAGGACTAATGAAATGCACTTTTAATATATAAAAAAAAAAGAGGTAGGAAGTCAAATAGTGAGGCTGGTGTTTGGAAAGAGTGATTTAGTTTGATTCTCCCTCACTTTTCCTTTATTTTATTGACTGGAAAAAAGCATTTAACTAAACAAATAATGCTTCAGGAGGTGTCTTGCCATCCCACCAACACCTAGATGTTTGTGCATGTCTGTATCATTTCAGGTAACGAATTAGACCTTGATTGTTTTACTTATCCCCTTCCCCCATTATGTGTGGCATATCTGGCAACCAGGGCTATCTCTCACTTAGATACATTGCACATTTACCCCAAAGTAAGTTATCAATTAATGCTTATTGTGTCAATGAACCAATCAACCAATTGGCGAATGAGTGAATGCACTCTCATACTTGAGACCTTTCCTTCCTTTTGGCATTCCTTTATTTTTATTCTACTCCTGGCTACATCTTATTAACACTTCAAGGAGCAGTTTAAAGGCTAACTTCACTATGAAACTTTTCAACCATTCTCCAGCATGATAGAGATAATAGCTTCATCTTGCCGCCTCAAAACACACAAGTAACATTCAGTATGTGACAGTATTCTCATACCCATTATAGTCCAGTATAATGACACATTAATGTACCTATTCCTCAGGAAGATTATGGGATATTTGGAGCATGGAACTAAGTACTAATCATATTTTGGGGCTTCTCTGTATTCTCCCAACACTGGAGTTGGCACATAAGAGGTGTTACATAGACATTTGTTACGTGAATGATTTGATCCTTAACTAGGGATGGGACACAAAATATTCCAATCAAAGTTATTGCAAAATTCTCTTAACTCAGTGCTAATTTCCTCTTCAGATGGCATTGTTACTTATGACAGGATCAGTCTTCTAGCCTCAGAAACCAACAAAACCCAAAACTTCTCTTATATTTTATCCACTGCTGGATAAAATATAATAGACTTCTATTATATTTTATATATAATAAAATATAATAGCAAATTGAGATAATAAAGCAAGAAAGCTACAATAAAGATATGCTATAATAAAGATTAAGCTATGATTAAGATAATATACTTAAGAAAAATATATCTCTCATGTCAAGAAACATAACAGATACCTTCCTTGGAAAGCGGGTACCAAATCCTCAGTCAGCTCAGCTCTGGAACAGGAAACAGGGCGATGTGGCCCAGAATTCAATGACTGTGCAGGCGGCAGACAACTTGACACCCCCATGAAATCAGGAAGGCAAGGGAAAAGAAGAGGAGAAAGTAATACATTTATAAAATAACAATAACAAATCATAACTAAAATTACATATTCATTAGGTATAACATATTCATAAACTATATTGCATACGTGAAACAATATATAGGTCATATAGAGATTACACTTTTTAAGATAAACTCTATAAAATGATCATAAAGCATTTTAATTTTTTTCAGAAAATGGGAATAAAATCTAGGTAATTATATGTCCTTATGTGAGTTGAAACTTAAGAGAGATCATTAAAATAATAAAAATGCAAACCTTAACTTCCAAATCAGTAGAGGAGATAATAAAGACACCAAGAACTGGTCCCTCCAACACCAGTAATATTTGTTTGACAGAGGATCTAAAAATGCTACATCAGGGATATCAGCCGATTTCTTCCTTCCCTTTCTTCATTTTTTACCCTAATCCAACCTACCATCACTTATGACTGCTTTGACAGCCTCCCTTCACCTCGTTGATAAAGGAGGAACCCCATCCCTAAAGTGCACGATGGCCAAATCCACAGCACCTGACCCTGGATATATGCAATTAACAGCACTTTGCTAGTCACATATGATCACAGCCTCAGGGAAGCGGATTGCATTCCATGCAGAGCAATGCAGTGGGACACTTAGAAGCAGATAGAACCCGAAAAGATTGTCAGAGGGAGGCATTGTAGTGACAAGAGGGTGAGGTAACCCTTGGTTTCTACAGGAGAATGTGATTGCTTTTTCTGAATAATTTCTCAGACTAGTAGAAACGTGAAACCCATTAGCTTGAGGACAAGTTTGGTGTAGCTGATCAAACTATTAAGGAAACTAGCTTTGGCATAATTTGGGGAAACTTTCCCTCTGGGTTGGGTAGCTGCAGCGAGCAGGACTCAGGGCCCCCCCTAAACAAGGGGTATTTGTTCCAGGACTGCCCCCCACCTAAAAAAAAAAAAAAATCCAAAGGTGCTGAAATCTCTTATAGAGTATAATGTTTTCATATAAACTATGCTACGTAAATAGTTGTTATACTGTACTTTTTATATTTATTTTTAGTTTTTTCTGATTATTTTCAGGCCGCCATTGACTGAATCTGCTGATGTGAAACTCGCAGATACAGACGGGCAGCCTTTGGTCAGCAAAGAGTCACGTCTACCCAGCTGGAGCTCCTGATCTACTCAGCCACAGATACTCGTGCTGTTTCCTCAAGCTCTGTCCATTGGGACTTCCAACCCCTTCGGGTGAGTGACTTTGTTTTCATGGTTGTAAGTTATACTTTTCCTAATGTTAAGGTTTATAAAAACCATTTGAGGTAACTTACAAAAATGAATACATAAACACAAGAAAGAGGGAAGAACAAAGGGTTTTTGATAAGGAGGAGAAAACTAAGCTGCAAAGAATCTGAGATGAGATATTTGATACAATTTATCGTGCTTTATGGTTCTAAGATTCCTGGCTGTCTGTGAAAAAAAAAAAAATAAATAACCAACACAACCACAACCAGAGAAACAAATTAATGTGCAAAGTTTTATTATCTGGAAAATGAAAGAAAACTGCTCATTTCATGCTAGAATTAGTTTATAATAGATGTTACAAAATATAAACCACTCTCTGCTTCTATAGGTTTACCAAAGTTGTAGAGATGTATATTTTTCAAATGACCTTTTTCTATGGCAATGCTTTCTATAATGGAATGAATATATATTAAGAGTGTATTTTGTATCCGCCACTGTGCTTTGAACTTGATGTACATAATTTTATCTAATCCTCATCCCAATGCTGGTGAACTATATACTACTTTTGAAATTTTATAGTTGAGTTAATAAACGCATACAGAGGTTATGTTAAATTCTCAAAATGAAAAACCTTGACAAATTGAGGTCAAGATGCAAATCCAGGGATACGTGGCTCCTAAAAGAATAAAATTTAATATTAAATAATAATGCAGTCATCTCTATTTAGAATTTAGGTAATGGCTTCCAGACATGCCACTTTTATAATAATAGTGTCGAGGCATGTGGAATTAGAGCTTAAAAATGCACAGAAATGAGTTGTTAAATCCTATTTACTGACTTGTATGCAAGTAAACCCAAGTAGGCATTGAGTGAATTTAGAATACCAGCCGACCTACATTGTGAGAGTTGCAAGTGTGTGCTTGTCATGCTCATACATATACAGAATTACCATTATTAATGTGAGATTGATGGCCTCCTATATCCAGTTTGTTATCAAAACATAAAGCAGTGGGACTAACTATGTCCGGTGCATGCTAAGGGCCAGCCCACTTTCTGAGTTTTCTTTGGAAGTTTGAAAAGGTAAGGCAAGGATTTCCTTGCAAATGCTTAGGTTCTTCCCAATGCTTGAGCATTATTTATTTAAATTTTAAACAGTCTCATCTAAGTCTAAAACATGGGAAATAAAATTATAATAAGGTGGGAGTTAATTACATTTTGCTAAATATGATAACCTCCTGTGTTTAGTTTATCTGCGTTTCTAAAGCAGTGCCTGATGAACAGCATGAAGCATCACCAAGCTAGAAATTTAGTGCTCACGTTGTGGGGAAGATAACAGAATCTTTAATTTGTAGCAACAGAACTTGGTAGCAATTACTGAATTGAAGACACAGGAATATTTTGTGCTGTTGCAAACTAAAAATTATCAGTTTCAAGGACACATCCTAAGCTGAAA
This sequence comes from Theropithecus gelada, assembly GCF_003255815.1. Taxonomy (NCBI): domain Eukaryota; kingdom Metazoa; phylum Chordata; class Mammalia; order Primates; family Cercopithecidae; genus Theropithecus; species Theropithecus gelada. The sequence continues at coordinate 34,463,160 of NC_037681.1, read as the reverse complement.
GTCCCAATTTTGTGGGTATCTGAAAAACCACTATGCATGGTTATATGTGAATGACTAGTAAATATTATTCTAAAAATTAATGTTCTTAGCAATCTCATCTAATTAAAAAGCCTCCCAAATAAAAGAAATGAATGTTTAGCTAGCTCCTGTATGCTGGCAAATAATTTGTTGTCTAGCGAAGTTGAACAATCAGACCTCACTATTGTTCTAAGGAGGCAGGCCTCCCTCTTCTCTTATCACAACACACAAGTAGAAATGTTGCAGCACAGACTCAAAAGCAAAGGAAATAAAGGTACCATAAACTGAAGGATACGGGGAGAAAATGCGTTTAGGGTCTTATTAAGTCCCAGGGATCTTTGGGTCTATCTGGGCTTTTATTTTCCTGTTTTCCCGCTTTTATTATGATTATTTTTTCACCCTTTCTCTTTCTGCCTTGGGCCTGTGTCTCACTAGCTGCTTCAGAAAGGAGTTGTGCACGGCACAATATAAAGAAACCAGGGTCTTCAGATGATGCTGAGTTCTCATTTTGGAGAGAGTAAGATTAGGCACTTTCTTTTTTGTTTTTAATCGAAGTTGTATGTCTCAGTTACCTAGGACAGGAAAAATCGCAAAAATCAGGAATCAGATTTGTGTAACTGACTGCAACTTTTATTGCATCTTGTCTCCCAAGGAACTCAGTATGGAGAACTGTGTGCAGGATGATGAGAAATGACATTTCAAATGACCTTTAAGTCGACTTCCAACCTGTAAAGTGAGAGACACTGGCATAGTCATCAGATTGCCCTATTGCACAATTTTGCATAGGATTTTTAGACTCAGATGTATAATTTTTCATTTTCCATGTTACATTTCAAGGAAACATAACCTCTTGTTCAAGCCCGTCAAAAGCATTTTGGATCTGGGTTCTGTGGCATGGCATATGACCTAACAATCATAACTATACACCAGAGGTGAATTTGACAATATGTCACCGTGTAAAGTCCTCAACCAAGCTATTAGGGAAGAAAGAAAAAATTGAACAGATAAAGGACAGATACCTGTGGAATGTAAAACATTCCTTGTTCTCATTTGAAATGATCTGTGTTGGCTATTTACCCAATTCTTTTGGATTCAGGATTAATTTCATTAGTTCTATTTTGGTATTTTGACATGTTTACAGCAAATGTATAGATAAGCATAGAGATACATTAGAATATTTAGATATTGAGATTTCCTTTAATTAAAAAAACCCCTCTCAATTTAGGGTACAAAAACATCTTTAAAAACTGTTTGCTGATAACCAAACAATTGATGTGGGTATTAAGAAGACATTTCTTTGTGTTTTTATTTGGGTTCTTCCTCAAAATTGCTCCTTTTGAGGATGGGGAGCCTGGCATATTTGATTTATTCACAGATTCGGATGTGTTTGGAGGGTGAATTTTCTGCTGTGAGTTACTTCTCTGGGGATTAACTCCCCCATAATTTTGTGGTGTATTGCTCATGGCTGAGAAGCCTTTTGTGGCTTTGGAGAACACAGATCAGAGTAGCCCATACATATTTGTGTGATGCTGGCAAGTGCCTGGAACTGCCCACTACTATGAGATGAAATCTGATAGGTTGGGTTGATTTGGTTTGGTGTATTATAAGTGTATGCTCACTTTGTATATAGGGTTATCTTTTTAAAATTATATCACTTTTAACACCTCCTTTACTTTTTTTCCCAAATATTTCTTTTACATTTTCTTGTTCTATTAGTATACAGATATTGGCAAAAATAAGTACTAATTATAAAATGAACTATAGAAACATGCAAGAGAAGAATCCATGGCTGGGAATTGACTCACAATAAGGATGATACTCTGATGCTATCTTAGCACCAAGGGTACATGACATCTGCATCACCTTTGTTGACATATGAGAGACTTTAGGAAACTTCTACATACCATTCTGTAGCACTAGTAATTGTGTTTGGAATATAGCTCAAAGACATTAATATACAGGTGTTGTTTAAAATTTTGTATTAATTTGGGGGAACATTGTTTACCATCTTTCTTATATAAACATAGATCATGAAACATTGTGTTGAAAAATGTACATTCTATGAAATTTGGGGATTAAAAAATCATAGGCGTTCTGCTGGGATAATTTTATGTAAGGGCAGTATATAATAGACTACACCTTTTTCTTTAGAGTTTTGCATCCATGCTTATGAAAGTAGTCTCTAAATTTTATTTATTATATGGTCCACATCTAGGTTTGGTATCAAATTTCTTACAATCTTCACAGAATAATTTGTAGAATTATTTTTGTTCATTACTTTTCATTCATTTTAATTCTAAGTGGTTTCTGTAAGAATGGAATTAATTTATAATTAATATAATTTACCATTAATATTTGATGGAGCCAACCTGAGAGACTTCGTTTCTTTTTTGTGGTGAGATATGTTAATGACTTATTTACTGTCATCTCAGATTAAACCAGGACAACCAAATAATTTAACCAGTTATCATGATTTTTTGTTTGGTTGGTTGGGTTTTTAAAAGAAATCTTTTCCACATTATGTCTACTAGTGTTTCATTGAGTTTACTGAGTCTGAGAATTGTTTTCTATCTCTTTGGTTTTTCATCTTTTGTCTCAGTTACCACTTCTGAAATTTCAGTTATGCATTAGCCATCTCTCATGTTACCCTTGTCTGTCTTTCTGTGCTACAGTTTGTGAAATTTTTGTCACTACCTTTCCCAGGCTACACATTTTCTTTTCAGCTATGTATAATTTGCTGCTTAACTCCTCCATGGAGTCCTGTATTTTTTCTCCTTTCATTTCTAAGATTTAAATTTGTTGTGAGTTTCATTCAAAGTCTAATTGGTCATTTTTGATAGTATCTAGTTCCTTGCTGATATGTTTGGTCTTTTCTTATAATTCTTTACTCATCATTTGAATACAGTAATTTTAAAATCTGATAGAATTTAAAATTACTATTTTTTTCTCTATTTATTATCTTGCTTATGACTACTTCTTGCTTATGTGTTTCCTGATTTTTTTATATTTAGGTCTAAATTAATTTATGGCCATCTTTAAGTTGCCTTCTTCCTGAAAACTATTCATTTTGCGTTATAAAGATGTCTGTGGACACTGATAACCCAGGATCATTTAAAAATAGATCTAGTCTTACACTTTTTGGACCTTATTGAAGTCTGAAGTCTGTTTGAGTTTTGGTTACACTTTTCCACCAGAAACTTTTTAGTTTTTTCTTCCAGACATAGCCATTTTGTAACGATAGGAGGATTAGATTCCTGTTTCCCATATAAGAGTGATATTTCTAAGCTCATACGTTTACTGACCGTGCGGTTCGTTGAGGTCCTGGCTCCAGGTAGTAGTGGTCTGATTTCCCACCTCACGTAGATACTCAGCTTTTTCTCTCATATTGTGCACAAGATGGACGAAACCCACTCACGTTGGTAAGGGCAGATCTTTGTTCAATTCACTGACCCAGAAACCCCCTCATGAACATACTCAAGAATAATGTTTACCAGCTATCTTGCTATCCCTTAACTCAGTCAAGTTGACACCTAAAATTAAACATCACTATATACATATAGTGATTTTTTCTAAAAAAACATTCTGTATACTCACACACTTAGTGATTTTTTCTAAAAAACATTTAGAAAAATGTTTTTTCTGTATACGCACACACTTACATATATGCATATATTAATATTATTAAATTTTTGAAATTTAACCTATTAATGTAGTGAATGACTTTATTTATTTATTTATTTATTTATTTATTTATTTATTTATTTTGAGGCGGAGTCTCGCTCTGTCGCCCGGGCTGTATTGCAGTGGCGCAATCTCGGCTCACTGCAAGCTCCACCTCCCGAGTTCCCGCCATTCTCCTGCCTCAGCCTCTCGAGTAGCTGGGACTACAGGTGCCCGCCACCACGCCCAGCTAAATTTTTGTATTTTTAGTAGAGACAGGATTTCACCGTGTTAGCCAGGGTGGTCTCGATCTCCTGATCTCGTGATCTGCCTGCCTGGGCTTCCCAAAGTGCTAGGATTACAGGCGTGAGCCTCCGTGCCCAGCCCATGATTTTAAATATATTTTACTTTGTGTTAAGTCTTCCTCGCCTTTCTCACATAAATAATATGTGGTCGCACATTTAAAAATTCAGTTTCCCAATATTGTTTTTACAGTCTTTGTATGTATATTAATGAAAATGCCTGGGAATTTTCTATTCTCAACCAATATTTTTCTGATTATGATATCAAGATGAATTCATCTTCTAAAGGACATAGATTTTTCTAACTTTCTTTTATGATAAGACATAACTTCTTCTCTTGAAAGCATCTATTTTACGAAAAAAGTCATTATTATTTCTTGTATTACATCTCTATTGTGCTTCACAGTTAAAGACAGCTGAAGATTTTGCAGCAGCTGCCTCAAGAATGTTGGCTTCTTCTTGGGAGTTTACAAATACTAACTCATTATCCCTGAAGTGTGTAATGTTGATTTAGGGAACAAACTGTAAAATTTAACAAACAAAAGCATATACACATCACACGTTCAATGATGAATAATTAAAAATTAACTTACTGACAGACTAACAAGTGTTCTACAAATATAAGAGCAATAGAAATATCACTTCTAGACTTATCACTCAGAAATAAGCATAAATAACATTCTAATTTATGATATTGGGCTATTACTTTATATATATATACACGTGTGTGTGTGTGTATATGTGTGTGTATATCTATATATGTACACACACACACTGGCACTTATAAACATATGTACACCTTTAGTTCTTGGTATTGACCTATACATTTTCATTTATTTTTGTGTATCTATATTAATATATGCACATATTTAGTATTCAGTATTGGTCTATACATTTTCATTTATTTTTGTATATCTGTAAACACACACATATGTGATCATACAGGACATATTTTGAATTCTACTGTTTAATATAAATGATATCTGTCTTTGTATATTTAAATGTGTATTTATACTATGATTTTATATTTTCTCAGTCTCTTTTGATTATGTAGTAATAGAATTCATGTAATCTACCATTTGGACATTTATGGTGATTCCAATTTTACCTGGCTACTTTAACGGCATTATGATGGAAATACTTGTACAATATCTTCCTCTGCTTATCTGATAATTTCTTTAGAAAATATATATATAAGCTGAATTATTAGGTATTTACACCTTAGGGATATGGATTTTTAAGGTAAGCTTTTAAGTTATCCTCCAGAAGAATTTTATTATTGATTTGTAACTTTGATATGTAAAGGATAACAAACTTTCTTATTTTACATGTGTAGCAATATTTTGCTTAATTTTTCATTATTTTTCAGTTTGGCTGTTTTATTTATTTATTTTAAAAAAATCACAAACACGAAGCCATAAAGCCTATCAGCTATTTCCTTCATGGTTTCTGCCTTTACTGATATGCTTTAAAAAACTTTTCGTGGCCAGGCACAGTGACTCACACTTATAATCCCAGCACTCTGGAAGGCTGAGGTGAGTGGGTCACCTAAGGTCAGGAGTTTGAGACCAGCCTGGCCAACATGGCAAAAACCCATCTCTACTAAAACTACAGAAAATTAGCAGAGCTTGGTGGCGGGCTTCTGTAATCCCAGCAACTTGGGAGGCTGAGGCAGGAGAATCACTTGAACCCAGGAGGCAGAGGTTGCATTGAGTCAAGATCATGCCTTTGCACTCCAGCCTGGACAACAAGAGCAAAACTTTGTCTCAAACAAACAAACAACAACAACAACAAATTTCGTATGTCAAGACTATAACAGGAATATTCATTATATTTTCATTTACTGCTTTTATACTTTTGTTTTAAAATAAACTACATTTTGTTTATTTTAGCTTAAATATGAAATACGTATCTGGCAAAATCAGTCATTTTTCTGCTAAACAGTGGGTGCTCTAGCCTCATTTTTGAATTATTCATTGCTTGAATACCAATTTTAAACAACATTTAAAAACATTTCAAAATATAGTACAATGTCCTTTAAAGAATTTACTATGCTTTTCATTGATGTGCATGTCTGTTCTCACATGGTCATGGGTCATATTAATTATTATGGCTGTTAAATATAATTTATTTTAGAAATAGCTTGGTATCCCAATTACTAGACTACATTGTGAATCATGATTACAGATAAGATTACAGAGAAACATTGTCTCTCTCTACATAATTCAAATCTTTTATAACAATTGTGTATCATTCTAAAGAGCAGCAAAGATGTTTCTATTTAAAAATATACAACAAAAGAAAAACATAGTTTGTCTATTTTCAAAACTATAGTTTGAGATTTGGTTAAGATTACATTGCACCTGCAGAGTAATTTCAAAAGAGCTAAAATATTAACAATATTAAATCTTCTCATTTCTAGCCAGTCATTTGTCCTGTGAAAAATGAGTAATCAGACTGTTTCAGGGAAATGCAAAAATTGGAATTTGGTATAAATTTATTTCATACAGTAAGTCATCACAAGGGCAAAGATATTTTCTACATATATTTACTTATTTATCAACTCAAACATGCCTATAGATATAGTAGTTGTCACTACAGAATATTGTAATAGCATTATTAATTATAATTATAGCTGAAATATTTTTGATATTACCTAATTCAGAGAGGGACATTTGATGTTTTAAATACTCATGAGAAAAAGACTGGCTAAGAACTTTCAGTACATTTTCAGACATATACAAATTATGTATAATAATCAGACATAACTGATTATGTATCATTGTTATCCATCCAAAAGTCAGAGCGTCTATTATATTCCAAACATAGAGCAAGTGAAGGCAATGCAAAAATGCATAGATTAATATAATATGTGCTTCAATAACTGTATTAGTCTGTATTCACACTGCTATAAAGAACTACCTGAGACTGGGTAATTTTTGAAGAAAAGAGGTTTAACTGACTCATAGTTCTACAGACTTAACAGGAAGCATAATTGGGAGGCCTCGGGAAACTTACAATCATAGTGGAAGGCAAAGGGGAGCCAAGGCACATCTTCCCATGGCAGAGCAGGAGAGAGAGAGAGTGAAAGAGGAAGTGTCACACTTTTAGACAACCAGATCTCCTGAGAACACACTCAGCATCACAAGAACAGCAAAGAGGAACAGCAAGGAGGAAGTCTACATCTAAGATTCAGTCACCTCCTACCAGGCCCCTCCCTTGACACATGGGGATTACAGTTCAAGACGAGATTTGGGTGGGGACACAAATCTAAACCATATCAGTAACTTACAGTATATCAAGGTAAACAAATCTAGAATCCATCTTTTTTTTTTCCTCTGATACATGTATTCCTATATGTTCAAAGTGGTAGCAGATTGTCCAGAAGAAGGTAGCTATTAGCATGGGAATCTAAGAAATATTCATACTATAATGTTTGAATTGTCAACTCTTTTTCACTCCTGAATATAGTCCAATCACCGCTCTTCTCACATGAAGACAAAGAAAAAACATCTTTTACTAAACTAATCAATGATCTCAGTGTCCCTAACTTCATTGAATATTGCTATATATCTCCAACTATACCAGTGACTCCCTTGAACACCAGACCTCTGTATTCACCTAGCTATTCATTACTTCCACCTAGATGTATCAAAAACTCCTCAAAACTGACTGTCCAAACCAAACTCACAGTATTTGTCTATTAACTGGATATTCCATTGATGATGCTAATATCAATAAAAGCAACCAAAATCTATTTAGAAGAAATCACGCACTCCATGTTTTTTCTTTTTCTTTTTTCTTTTTTTTTTTTTTTTGAGACAGAGTCTCACTCTGTCACCCAGACTGGAGTGCAGTGGCGCGATCTTGGTTCACTGCAGCCTCTGCCTCCCGGGTTCAGGCCATTCTCCCGCCTCAGCCTCCCAAGTAGCTGGGGCTACAGGAGCCCACTACCACGTCCGGCTAATTTTTTGTATTTTTAGTAGAGAAGGGGTCCATGTTTTTAAACCCATGTTTTTCTGTACTACCATACCCAAGCCATCACCAATCATCACAATTTTCTTTCCTAAACAGCCCTCAATGCTTAAACTTCTTTACTTTCACTCCTCCCAGGGGAGTCTAAGCTATCAACGCCTCTCACCTAAACTACTGTAAAAGCCTATTGCAACAGCCCCCTCCATCATTTTTTGAATTGAAGTAAAATTCACACAACATACTCTCTGGACTTCAATTTTTTATTAACAAATTTGAGGGTCTATAACAGGTATAGAAGTTCTCTAAGTTCCTCCTTATTCTAAATCCGGAAATTTATCCATTTGTATGGAACATGAAATTTTTCACAGATAATGTTAACAATTTTTATGAAAATTGAATCTGCAGTAAATAGTTTTATTAAACTCTACGGTCAAAAAAATTGAGAGTTATAAAGTATGAAAATAATTATATAACTATGTAAAAATCTTGGCACTGTTCCTAGACATGATTAATACTTAATAAATATGTAAATGCATGAATATATATGTTATACATTAATGATTTTTCTCAAAACATATTTAATTAAATAACTTTTTTTCAGTTCTTTGAAATCTACTATATATTACTAACATATTTTTCTCCACGATGTGTTTAATTTATAAAGAAGTTGATATTTACTTTTAATGCATAAATATACTTAAGATTTTTTAAAGAAAAAATTAAATTTCAATCTGATTTAAAATATGATATTTTACACAACCAAAGAACTAAGTGTTATGTATTATTTGATCGCAAATTGGAGAGATAGATATTATTATATTTTATGATGCCAGGCAATTGACTATACCATGCTTGGTAGGAAAACTGAATTTAAAATATTAAATAAAAGTGTTCTGTTCTGTTCATCGGTTCTAATAAAATGAGACTTTTATAAATTATCACAGAAAGATGAATGAGGGGAAATAAAATTTTTACTCTATTGACAAGACTCCTATTTTTAATTGAGTAATTAAAAGTAAGATTGAAAAAAAAAAAAAAAAAGCCTTCTGATTATAAATCCCCATAAATTTATCTAATTTCTTTAAAAAATCAAAATGTGATTGTGGATTTTTCTGGAATTTTATTTATGACCTAATATCATCTTATAATTTGACCATTTTCCATTTTTTAAAGTTTAATTTTAGTTGTTTTAATTTTTGAAAGAAATGTTGAACTCAAAGGTGAAATCTCAGCTTCATTCAATTTTGAGGATTGTGTTTCTAGATATTCAACTTTACTCTGTAGATGTGTTATAGAGAGGTTTTCTTGTTTGTCTTAGGGACTTTGTCCTTTCTGGCTTCTAATGAAGAACTTCTAAGTGTTCATTTTAAGAATGCGCTGTTTTCTACGAGTCTAATGAATGCTATATTATTTTGAAAGAGGATATACAGGATCTTAGGATATTAGTTGTATTTGCAAACACTGTTATGTTAGAAAATGTCACGGAAAATTTTTCCTGTCAATAATCACTAATGTGAATAGACAACATATTTACATCATTTGTGGGCTTTTAAATGTAGGTATCAAGTTTGCCTTCTGAGTAAGCTTAAGATATAAGTATTAATTTAGTTCATCGATTTTTAGAGCTACTCTTCATTAATTATCAATGTTTGCTAAATGTCACAAAAGATAGTTCTCGATGCCTTAAGCTGGTGAGAAAAGCTAGTATGTAGAAATACACTGATGATCAACTAGGGTATGTGATGGTGTGGGAACACAGGGGAGAAGCTGTTTGTTATAACTGCTGTATAGAATTGCGGGACAAAATAACCCCCTCCCTTCCCCCAAGGTGATGACATTTAAACAAAATGGTTACAAATGGAAAACAAACAGCGAGATGTATTTCTAAAATGGCCTTCATCTCAGAGGGCACCAGGGAATATTCCAAGAATGAATGACTAGAAGACAAATATAAAGTCTATATGGCCAGTGATATATGAAAAAAAAATACTCTTGCATCATTTGCAGAAAATCAGTATAAATGGTCCTAAAATGTTTAGAATTTATTCTGTAGGAAAAGGGAGAATGGAGAAGATGATGTTTGTTGTTGATTTTATCTAGTGTGTTGATTTTATTATGGTAATAGTAGATGGTCTTTATTGAGTAGTTGTTACGCGGCATTCTCTATATTAAGCATTTTATAGATGCTATTTCAGAAAACAAGATTATGTTTCAGGGAGTATGTGACTTAATAGAGTTAACACAGTTAGTCATAGAAAAGACAAAATTGAAAATTTATGATTTCTGACTACTTCTTCTACACTTTCCCACTTCCCCAAATCACCATTTAATTTATATTTTATAAATCCATCTAAATTCTGTGGAGATGCCTACTCCTGAGAGCAAGGACAGAGCACCCCAAGATATATCTTGGATCACGTGAGGAACCAGGATTCAGGGATCTAGCACTGAAATCATCTAGCTAGTTCTGGTAAAAGCTCAAACACACAAAGAAAAGGATACATGGCAAAGTACAAAGCCTAGCTCATTGTTTTGCCTAGTAGGGATAATATTTTTATTTGTAAAATTTTAAGGCTACAGGAATATAAAATTTAATGCAGTTTCTTCTGAATGAAGATGTTACAGCCTGAACACTCAGTGTAACGAACCCCCTGCATTCCCCAAGAGAATTCTTTCCATAGTCGCCTTCATTTTACACTGCACTGCTTCCAATCAAGAAAATGGTTTTAATTTAGAATCAAAATCCAGAGAAGTAAGAAAATTATAGCTGTTATAATATCATACTAGGCTCTAAAGGAAAGACAACAGTGAAACTGTTGCCTCCAGAGAATTCCACAGAGCATCATTGAATAAGCCAGAATTAGAATACAGTTATTAGATATTCATTTCCAACCACTGGATCACACAATTGCTTTTAGTTAGCGGTGCATTAGAATGGTCTCTAAAGAGTCTTAATATACTTACTTTTTATCTCGTAAAAATGTAAATGCTTTTAGTTCATGCTTTCCTCGTTATATAGACAGGCTTTTGTTTAATTACAAAAATGATACCTAGTCAAAAAATAAAACAATGCAAAATTATATAGAAGTAAAGACCACCTTTGTCTCTACATCAATATATTATAAATATAATTTTAATTAATGTAATTAATGAATTTATGCCAAGTATATTTTTCTGTAACTTGCTTTGTTAACTTAGGACAATATCATAGTTATTTTTACATTTCAGTAGTAAATTTAATTTATTCTTATTTCGGCTCATAGAAACCTGTGGTATATGTGGTAGGCATATAGCACAGTTTATTCAACCTTCACTTACAGAGAGAAATTAAGTTTGTTTACAATGATTAGCTATTAACTTTTTAACATATATGCATATCTCATACATATTATCAAATATGTATATTTACAAATGCATGCACCTCTATTTACATACATATATCTTAATGATAATCCTTATCAAAATATGTATATGTCTGTGTGTGTGTGCATATATGTGTGTGTGTTTTACGTTTGAGTTTTCCCTTAGATACCAAGAATGAAATGGATGGGTCAAAGATTAGGTAGAATATAAATTTTGATAAACGTAGTCAAATAATTTGCAAAATAGAGTATATAAACAGTGTGAACCTTGTATTAGAATGCCAACTACCCACCCACTTGCTAACAGTGATTGTTAATTCAATTCACTATTATGAATATAAAGGAAAATAATATGTTATCTCATGATTGCTCATTACTTATCTAGGGAAAACTAGCTTATTGTTCTGTTTCCAAATATAGAAGCAGAGAATATAAAACTGGTTTTTGAATCTATGAACTAAGTATATTGTGATGTCTTTTCCTTTATGTAGTCCTGCTGGGAGAAATAATAATAATGACAATAATAAGAATAAGTGGCTGTGCACGGTGGCTCATGCCTGTGATCCCACCACTTTGGGAGGCTGAGGCAGGTGGATCACAAGGTCAATGATCCAGAACATCCTGGCTAACATGGTGAAACCCTTTCTCTACTGAAAAAAAAAAAAATACAAAAAATTAGCTGTGCATGGTGGCATGAGCCTGTAGTCCCAGCTACTGGAGAGACTGAGGCAGGAGAATCACTTGAACCTGGGAGGCAAAGGTTGCAGTGAGCCAAGATCACACCTCTGCACCCAGCCTGGGTGACAGAGTGAGACTCTGTCTCACAAAAAGTAAAATTTAAAAAAACAAAAAAAAAGTGGTAATTTTCAAATTTATATTTATCGTACAGTTTACAAGCTCTTGAATGTATCTGCTTCTTTGCATCCTCATAGCACCTGTGTTTGGTTTTCATAGCTGTGATTATTATTATATTTCTGCAAAAATGGAAAAGAAACTGAAAGTCAGAAAAATAAAATAACTTTACCAAGGTCACACAAAATCAAATGAGATGTGTGAAATTGCTTTTAAAATTGTAAAGATCATTGTATAAATTAAGAAATGGATCTGGGGGGCACACCCAAGACGGCTGAATAGGAACAGCTCCAGCCTCCAGGTCCCAGGGTGACTGACACAGAAGACGGATGATTTCTGCATTTTCAATTGAGGTACTGGGTTCATCTTACTGGGGCTTGTTGGACAGTTGGCACTGGTCCGTGGGTGCAGCCCAACCAGCGAGAGCTGAAGCAGGGCAAGGTAACGCCTCACCCGGGAAGCACAAAGGGGAAGGGAATTCCTTTTCCTAGCCAAAGGAAATTGTGACACACAACACCTGGAAATTCAGGTAACTCCCACCCTAATACTGCGCTTTACCAAGGGTCTTAGCAAACTGCACACCAGGAGATTATATCCCACACCTGGCCCAGAGGGTCCCACGCCCACGGAGACTCCCTCATTGCTAGCACAGCAGTCTGAGATCTAACTTCAAGGCGGCAGCAAGGCTGGGGGAGGGGTGCCCGCCACTACTGAGGCTTGAGTAGGTAAACAATGCCGCCAGGAAGCTGGAATTGGGTGGAGCCCACCACAGCTCAAGGAGGCCGGCCTGCCTCTGTAGACTCCTCCTCTAGGGACAGGGCATAGCTAAACAAAAAGCAGCAGAAACCTCGGCAGAGGTAAATGCCCCTGTCTGACAGCTTTGAAGAGAGCAGTGGATCTCCCAGCACAGAGTTTGAGATCTGAAAATGGACAGACTGCCTGCTCAAGTGGGTCCCTGACCCCTGAGTAGCCTAACTGGGAGACATCCTCCACTAGGTGCAGACCAACACCTCACACCTCACACAGTGGGGTACACCCCTGAGACGAAGCTTCCAGAGCAAGAATCAGACAGCAACACTCACTGTTCAGCAATATTCTCTCTTCTGCAGGCTTAGCTGCTGATACCTAGGCAAACAAGGTCTGGAGTGGACCTCAAGCAATCTCCAACAGACCTACAGCTGAGAGTCCTGACTGTTAGAAGGAAAACTAACAAACAGGAAGGACACCCACACCAAAACCTTATCAGTACGTCACCAACATCAAAGACCAGAAGCAGATAAAACCACAAAGATAGGGAAAAAGCAGTGCCGAAAAGCTGGAAATTCAAAAAGTCAGAGCACATCTCCCCCTCCAAAGGAATGCAGCTTATTGCCAGCAACGGAACAAAGCTGGACAGACAATGACTTTGACGAGTTGAGAGAAGAAGGCTTTAGTCCATCAAACTTCTCAGAGCTAAAGGAGGAGCTACATAACCAGCGCAAAGAAACTAAAAACCTTGAAAAAAGAATGGATGAATGGATAACTAGAATAATCAATGCAGAGAAGACCTTAAAAGAACTGACAGAGATGAAAACCATAACACGAGAATTACGTGACAAATGCACAAGCTTCAGTAACCGACTCGATCAACTGGAAGAAAGAGAATCAGTGATTGAAGATCAAATGAATGAAATGAAGCGAGAAGAGAAGTGTAGAGAAAAAAGAGTAAAAAGAAATGAACAAAGCCTCCAAGAAATATGGGACTATGTGAAAAGACCAAATCTACGTCTGATTGGTGTGCCTGAAAGTGACAGGGAAAATGGAACCAAGTTGGAAAACACTCTGCAGGATATCATCCAGGAGAATTTCCCCAATCTAGAAAGGCAGGCCAACATTCAAATTCAGGAAATACAGAGAACGCCACAAAGATACTCCTCGAGAAGAGCAACTCCAAGACACATAATTGTCAGATTCCCCAAAGTTGAAGGAAAAAATGTTAAGGGCAGCCAGAGAGAAAGGTTGGGTCACACACAAAGGGAAGCCCATCAGACTAACAGCAGATCTCTCAGCAGAAACTCTCCAAGCCAGAAGAGAGCGGGGGCCAATATTCAACATTCTTAAAGAAAAGAATTTTCAACCCAGAATTTCATATCCAGCCAAACTAAGTTTCATAAGTGAAGGAGAAATAAAATCCTTTACAAACAAGCAAATGCTTAGAGATTTTGTCACCACCAGGCCTGCCATACAAGAGATCCTGAAGGAAGCACTAAACGTGGAAAGGAACAACAGGTACCAGCCATTGCAAAAACATTCAAAATGTAAAGTCCATCGGTGCTGGGAGAAACTGCATCAACTAGCGAGCAAAATAACCAACTAATATCATAATGACAGGATCAAGTTCACACATAACAATATTAACCTTAAATGTAATGGTCCAATTAAAAGACACAGACTGGCAAATTGGATAAAGAGTCAAGACCTATCAGTTTGCTGTATTCAGGAGACCCATCTCACATGCAGAGACACACATAGGCTCAAAATAAAGGGATGGAGGAAGATCTACCGAGCAAATGGAAAACAAACAAACAAAAACAAGTAGGGGTTGCAATCCTAATCTCTGATAAAACAGACTTTAAACCATCAAAGATCAAAAGAGACAAAGAAGGCCATTACATAATGGTAAAGGGATCAATTCATCAGGAAGAGCTAACGATCCTAAATATATATGCACCCAATACAGGAGCACCCAGATTCATAAAGCAAGTCCTTAGAGACTTACAAAGAGTCTTAGACTCCCATACAATAATAATGGGAGACTTTAACACCCCACTGTCAACAGTAGACAGATCAACGAGACAGAAAGTTAACAAGGATATCCAGGAATTGAACTCAACTCTGCACCAGGCAGACCTAATAGACATCTGCAGAACTCTCCACTCCAAATCAACAGAATATACATTCTTCTCAGCACCACATCACACTTATTCCAAAATTGACCACATAATTGGAAGTAAAGCACTCCTCAGCAAATGTACAAGAACAGAAATTATAACAAACTGTCTCTCAGACCACAGTGCAATCTAACTAGAATACAGGACTAAGAAACTCAATCAAAACTGCTCAACTACATGGAAACTGAACAACCTGCTCCTGAATGACTACTGGGTACATAACAAAATGAAGGCAGAAATAAAGATGTTCTTTGAAACCAATGAGAAAAAAGATACAACATACTAGAACCTCTGGGACACATTTAAAGCAGTGTGTAGAGGGAAATTTATAGCACTAAATCCCCACAAGAGAAAGCAGGAAAGATCTAGAATTGACACCCTAATATCACAATTAAAAGAACTAGAGAAGCAAGAGCAAACACATTCAAAAGCTAGCAGAAAGCAAGAAATAAGTAACATCAGAGCAATACTGAAGGAGATAGGGACACAAAAAACCCTCCAAAAAATCAATGAATCCAGAAGCTGGTTTTTTGAAACGATCAACAAAATTGATAGACCGCTAGCAAGACTAATAAGAAAAGAGAGAAGAATCAAACAGATGCAATAAAAAATGATAAAGGGGATATCACCACCGACCCCACAGAAATACAAACTACCATCAGAGAATACTATAAACACCTCTATGCAAATAACTAGAAAACCTAGAAGAAATTCATAATTTCCTGGAAACTTACACTCTCCCAAGACTAAACCAGGAAGAAGTTGAATTCCAGAATAGACCAATAGCAGGCTCTGAAATTGAGGCAATAATTAATAGCCTATCAACCAAAAAAAGTCCAGGACTAGACGGATTCACAGCCAAATTCTACCAGAGGTACAAGGAGGAGTTGGTACTATTCCTTCTGAAACTATTCCAATCAATAGAAAAAGAGGGAATCCTCCCTAACTCATTTTACACGGCCAACATCATCCTGATACCAAAGCCTGACAGAGATACAACAAAAAAGAGAATTTTAGACCAATATCCCTGATGAACATCAATGCAAAAATCCTCAATAAAATACTGGCAAACCAAATCTAGCAGCACATCAAAAAGCCTATCCACTATGATCAAGTGGGCTTCATCCCTGGGATGCAGGGCTGGTTCAACATATGCAAATCAATAAACATAATCTAGCATATCAACAGAACCAAAGACAAAAACCACATGATTATCTCAATAGATGCAGAAAAGGCCTTTCACAAAATTCAACAGCCCTTCATGCTAAAAACTCTCAATAAATTCAGTGTTGATGGAACATATCTCAAAATAATAAGAACGATTTGTGACAAATGTACAGGCAATATCATACTGAATGGGCAAAAACTGGAAAAATTCCCTTTGAAAACTGGCACAAGACAGGGATGCCCTCTCTCATCTCTCCTATTCAACATCGTGTTGGACATTCTTCCCAGGGCAATCAGGCAGAAGAAAGAAATAAAGGGTATTCAGTTAGGAAAAGAAGAAGTAAAATTGTCCCTGTTTGCAGATGACATGATTGTATGTTTGGAAAACCCCATTGTCTCAGCCCAAAATCTCCTTAAGCTGATAAGCAACTTCAGCAAAGTCTCAGGATACAAAATCAATGTGCAGAAATCACAAGCATTCTTATACATCAATAACGACAAACAGAGAGCCAAATCATGAATGAACTTCCATTCACAATTGCTTCAAAGAGAATAAAATACCCAGGAATCCAACTTACAAGGGATGTAAAGGACCTCTTCAAGGACAACTACAAACCACTGCTCGGTGAAATAAAAGAGGACACAAACAAATGGAAGAACATACCATGCTCATGGATAGGAAGAATCAATATTGTGAAAATGGCCATACTGCCCAAGGTAATTTATAGATTCAATGCCATCCCCATTAAGCTACCAATGACTTTCCTTGCAGAATTGGAGAAAACTGCTTTAAAGTTCATATGGAACCAAAAAAGAGCCCACATTGCCAAGACAATCCTAAGCCAAAAGAACAAAGCTGGAGGCATCCCGTTACCTGACTTCAAACTATACTACAAGGCTACAGGAACCAAAACAGCATGGTACTGGTACCAAAACAGAGATATAGACCAATGAAACAGAACAGAGCCCTCAGAAATAATACCACACATCTACAGCCATCTGATGTTTGACAAACCTGACAAAACCAAGAAATGGGGAAAGGATTCCCTATTTAATAAAAGATGCTGGGAAAATTGGCTAGCCATAAGTAGAAAGCTGAAACTGGATCCTTTCCTTACTCCTTATATGAAAATTAATTCAAGATGGATTAGAGACTTAAATGTTAGACCTAAAACCATAAAAACCCTAGGAGAAAACCTAGATAATAAAATTCAGGACATAGGCATGGGTAAGGATTTCATGTCTAAAACACCAAAAACAATGGCAACAAAAGCCAAAATTGACATTGGGTTCTAATTAAACTAAAGAGCTGCACAGCAAAAGAAACTACCATCAGAGTGAACAGGCAACCAACAGAACGGGAGAAAATTTTTGCAATCTCCTCATCTGACAAAGGACTAATATCCAGAACCTATAAAGAACTCAATCATATTTACAAGAAAAAAACAACCCCATCAAAAAGTGGGCAAAGGATATGAACAGATACTTCTCAAAAGAAGACATTCATACAGCCAACAGACACATGAGAAAATGCTCATCATCACTCACCATCAGAGAAATGCAAATCAAAACCACAATGAGATACCATCTCACACCAGTTAGAATGGCAATCATTAAAAAATCAGGAAAAAACAGGTGCTGGAGAGGATGTGGAGAAATAGGAACACTTTTACACTGTTGGTGGGACTGTAAACTAGTTCAACCATTGTGGAAAACAGTGTGGCCATTCCTCAATGATCTAGAACTAGAAATACCCTTTGACTCAGCCATCCCATTACTGGGGATATACCCCGAGGATTATAAGTCATGCTGCTATAAAGATATATGCACACGTATGTTTATTGCAGCACTATTCACAGTAGCAAAGACTTGGAATCAACCCAAATGTCCATCATTGACAGACTGGATTAAGAAAATGTGGCACATATACACCATGGAATACTATGCAGACATAAAAAAGGATGAGTTTGTGTCCTTTGTGGGGACATGGATGCAGCTGGAAACCATCATTCTCAGCAAACTATCGCAAGAACAGAAAACCAAACACCGCATGTTCTCACTCATAGGTGGGAATTGAACAATGAGATCACTTGGACACAGGAAGGGGAACATCATACACCTGGTCCTATTGTGGGGGGGTGGGGGGAGGGATAGCATTAGGAGACATACCTAAGGTAAATGATGAGTTAAAGGGTGCAGCACACCAACAAGGCACATGTATACATATGTAACAAACCTGCACGTTGTGCACATGTACCCTAGAACTTAAAGTATAACTAAAAAAAAAAAAAAAAAGAAATCGAAATTTAAGGATGAGAAACTACTTGCCTTACTGAATAAAATAACATGCATGTTTCTTGGCTGGAAAGGTAGGGTCTACTGGAGAACTAAAATTGACGTGCTTGGAAAACTCTTTCCCTATATTTATATAGTATCCTGAAACAGGTGCACATCAGGACACAGCTGCCGTCTCCTGCCTAGCAAAATCTTTGCCAAAATTTGACCTTTGTAAGACATGGGCATAAAACTTTTATTGGCTGCTGCAAGGGACCTGTAGTAAGAATTCTTCAAACAGTACTGGCAGCATCAGGTTATATAAAGCAGTGAAAAATAAAAGATGCAAACATGAGTGAGCAAGGGGAGCATGTAATTTATACTCAGAAAGGACTGTTTTACATCTTGCATTATTATTATTTTTTCCTCTGAAGCAGATAATTAATTTTCACTCCAGGAGATAGGTGGTGCCCCTCAGCTTATGTTTAAAACACACAAAAGTAAATACATACAACAAGCACGCATAATGCATGCACACAGTCACAAAGATAAACACACTCACATGTAAACATACAAGCACACACTGTAATGCATATTTCCACAATGGAAATGGAACAGAGATAAATTGGATGTACTTAAATAACTAGTATATACATTAAGCAGACATGTATGCACAACTAAGCATTTGCATAAATTACCATACACAACACATAAAATTGTATATACACAAACATGATAAATATGTTCAGAGAGTCCATGCATGCATAGATGTGTATGTAAAAATATTAATGCACAGAAAGAAATAAAATTGCATACTTGTTCAGACATTACAAAGGTTTTAAGGGCAGTACTAGTAAATTCCAGCAAAGGTATTACAAAAACAGTAACAACAAATTACACACTAATACCCCTCAAAGAATACAAACACAAAATTTAAAAAATTTAGCAATCACTCTAGCAACATCCTATAAAGATAATATGTCATGAAGATGTTGGGCTTATCCCAGAGATTTACAAATTTACAAAAGATTTATAAATTCGTGAAACTTTGTTTTTATATTTACCAAAATTTATTATTTCTAAACAGATAGATTAGAGCATTATATCATATTATTAGTCAGTATTTGCCAAGCCCTAACATACACCACACACTATAGTAAATTCTATAAATACAAAATTGAATAGGTTATAATAATTGCTTCTGTGGAGATCCTGGGATATTCATGTAACATGCAGTTATAGACAAATATGGCAAGTGCTTCATAGCACTGTTTTTAGAAAGAATGGGTGCTTTGTAAAGGAGCTCCTTGATTGGCCTGTAAAGAAGATTAGCTCTGGAGAGCAACCTCAAGCAAGTGGTACCTGAGTTGCACCTCAAAATACAATGAAACAATTAATTAAAAAAAGAAGAGTAGGAGGAATATTTTAGGTATTGACAACAGCATGAGTAAAACCACAAACTCTAAATACAACATGAACATGAGAATTCAATAACTTTGTAATTCAGCATAAAAGACAGTGGAAATTCAGCCTAAGAGACTGGTAGGGGACATGTAATTAAAACCTTTGATTGTCTTTTTTATTTTTTGCTGTAGCTACAGCAACGTCTTAAACAGGAAAGTGACTTAATCAGATTCAATTTTATACTTTGCTATCTGAGAGGGAATGAAATTCAGTTGTGCAGTTTAAGAAATGAGACATTTAAAAATATGAAAATGTCTAGGCCAGATGATGAACGCATGTTTTAGAGCAATGTTAATAGAAAAGGAAAGAATGAATTTCATTTTTGAATATTGAAGATTCAGAAATTGGCAAAAGTTAATGATTCTTTGAATGACAATGTGAGAAGGTAGTTTCTACTGTTATTCTCATGTTTATTTGAAGCTCAGGGGAGAGGTCTGGAGTGAAATATGTAATAATGAGTTAACAGTTAATGTCAGGGGTATATGTGATTTTTTTAGATGATGCATAATCAGATAAGATGGGTTGTAAGGATCACTGAAGTTTATGTGATGGACAAAGGAAGAGTATCTTTCAAAGATGCACACATAGCGTGAGATAGGTAGGGAGAACTAAAAGTGTGTTATGCTAGAATCTAACAGAGTTAGCAATTTAAGTGAAAAGAGAGTGGCCACATTGTCAAAAGCCACAGAGATCTATGAAAAATGAAAACATAAATTAAGCATTAATTGGTATCTTTAGTGAACGTAGTTTAAAGCAGGTGGTGAGGGTAAGTTAGACGGCAGAGAATTTCATCAGAATGTAAGTTGAAAAAGTGCAAACATTGCTGAAGAACACACAGGTAGGAAGGCTGAACAAAAAGAGAAAGTTAATTTCACTGGTGACTAGAATTTGACTTTTGAATGAAACATATTGAGCAAATTTAGGGTAACTTCAAGAAATTTGAAGACAAAAATAAGTTCTAGTGAAAAATATTTATTGATTTTATTATGCAATAAATATTTTTCTAAACACTTTAAATGAATGGATTCTGTTGTCTCTATTGAGGCATAGAAGGAAAAATAATTTTCCCCAGGTTATTCTTTTAATACATGGTAGAGCAAGGGTTTCAGCAGTTGGACCTCATCAGTCAATAGTGCTTTAAAATACTAAACTAAAGAGGCCTTGAAAGTGATAGTGTTGGAAATAAACGGGAAAATAAAGAAGTAAGACTGAGAAATGATGGTATGAAGTATACAAATGGAGCTTTTGATTGTGTGGATGAGGAGAAATAATTCAACTGAGCCTTGAAGGAAAATAAAAATGGGTGAGATTCAAGAAACATTTATGCTAGAAACTGAAAGTTAAGCCATGTCATGCTTGAAAGCCTCATACTTTTGGAGAAGAACGAAGAAGTTGGTTTAATGTATCCTTATCTATTCATGTGCATTCTAAAAATGAACAAACAAACAAAACACAAAGATAAATAACAGAAAGAAACCCTTCCTTCCGCCTTTAGCCAAAACTTCTACTTACTCTTTAAATTTAATTATCTTCCATTCTTTCAGAGACTTGAACTCCTACTCCTGTATCTTCAACTTCTCCCGAAAGATTTGAAACTTCTTTTCCATGAGACTTCCAGTTAATATTCTTTCATATAAATATTTTTGGAGATAAGTATACATCCGTGAAACCGTCAACACAATGTTTGCCATAAACCTATTCACCACCTCCAAGATTTTTACCGCCCCCTCACTCCTATTCCTCCCTCCCTCCCTCCCTTCCTTCTTTCCTTCTTTTTTCCTTCCTTCTCCCTCCATCTCTCTCTTTCTCTCCTTCCTTCCTTCCTTTCTTCCTTCCTTCCTCATTTCCTTCTTTTTCCTACCTTCTTTCTCCCTCCATCTCTCTCTTCTTCTCCTTCCTTCCTTCCCTCCCTCCTTTCCTTTTTTATTTTTCCTTCCTTTTCTTCTTCTCCTTTTTCTTCCTTCTCCCTAATCCCTTCTTTCTTTTTTCCTTCTTCTTCCTTCTTCCCTCTATTCTTCCTGCATTTTTGAAAGTCAGGAACTTGCTTGGTCACCCAGACTGGAGTGTATTGGCATGATTATAGTTCACACCAGCCTCTAATTACTGGACTAAAGCTATCCTCCCATCTCAGCCTCCTGAGTAGCTATAACTACAGGTATGTGCCATTATGCCTAGCTAATTTTTTTATAGACATGGGGTCTCAATATTTTGACTTCTTATTCTTGTTTGTAATAAGAATATAATATCCACTCTCTTAGCAAACATGTGTACAGTATAATATTGTTAACTATAGGCACTATACCATGTATGCGATCTCTAGGACTTATTCATCTCATGAAACTAAAACTTTTTACCCCCTAACTAATGTTTCTTTATTTTCTCCTCTCCCCCAGGCCCTGACAACCACTATTCCTCTTTCTGCTTCTATGAGTTTGTCTGTTTTAAATTTGTCACATAAGTATTAATAGTGTCATGTAGTATGTGTCCTTTTGTATGTAGCTTATTTCTCTTAGTATAATGTCCTTCAGGCTTATCCAGGCAGTCACATATTGCAGGATTTACTTCTTTTTAGAAAATGATTAATATTCCATTGTATGTGCATACCACATTTTCTTTACATATTTGTCTATCAATGGACATTTAATTGCTTCCATATCTTGAATGTTGTAAATAATGCTTCAATGCATATTGGGGTGCAGATGTGTCTTTGAAATCCTGATTTTAGTTCCTGTGTATATATCCCCAAAAGTAGAAAGCCTGAAAAATCTAAAGAAACTGAAAAGAATGGATCAGTAATCAAAAATCTTCTAGCAAAGAGAAGTCCAAGACCAGATGGCTTCACAGGCGAATTCTCCCAAAGATTGAAAGAACGAATACCAGTGCAAAATGTACTCTTCAAAAAAATATAAGCAGGAACACTTCTGAACTCTTTTTATGCGACCAGCATCACCCTGATACCAAAGTCATACAGAGACACTGTAAGAAAAGAAAACCACAGATCAATATCCCTGATAATCATAACTGCAATAATTCTTCACAAAATATTAGCAAACCGAATTCAACAGCATATTAAAAGATCATGATCATAACAAAGTAGGATTTATCCATATGATTCAAGGATGTTTCAATCTACACACATCAATCAGTGTCATACACAATATTTAGGAAAATGCAAGGCAAAAACCATAAGATCATATTAATTGATGTAGAAAAAAGCGTTTGAGAAATTCAGCATCCTTAGAAATTCATTACTAAGATGTAGTAATAACATCTTCAAGAATTTTTTTTTCAAACACTTATATGGCAAGACAAAATATTTCCTTAATTTTCAGTTGAATTATTACTGGTTCATGAGAATCATCATGCTTTGTTTTCCTGTATCATCCACTATTTCCCTGTTGTAACACATCCTATATTTAAATCACATATTGAGTATATTTTCTCTCCCATATTATGTACATTTCTTGAAGGATCATTTTTGTTTTCTTTGAAATCAGGCTGTTGAGCACAGACTTTAGTATCTAATGGAGACTCAATAAATTTTGTTTTATGAGCACATTATAAATGAATGAATGAAAGGATAAAGGTGTGACTGCTTTGTAATGAATGTATGTGTTATTTTCATGATTGCTGCTTATGTAATTTAATGTTAGAAAAGTGTCTTTAAAAACTTGAACATAAAATATTTTTAAGGGT
The DNA here is from genome assembly GCF_003255815.1 of Theropithecus gelada. Classification (NCBI taxonomy): domain Eukaryota; kingdom Metazoa; phylum Chordata; class Mammalia; order Primates; family Cercopithecidae; genus Theropithecus; species Theropithecus gelada. Next base: position 34,439,460 of record NC_037681.1, on the reverse strand, counting down.
TTTTATAGTGTGAATCCCATATCTAATGTCATTTTTATCAACAGATTATGTCACAACCCCTATTACACTTACATTAAAGTTTAAATTTTTTGTGTGGGTGATAAGACCCCCACAATTTGTCCTCAGCCTACTTCTGCAACTCCATCTCCTAATAATCTTCCCTGTAGTCATCCTGTTCTAGGCATACTGGCTTTATTCTTGCTCCTTAAACATAGCAATATCTTTTCCATTTCTGGCCTTTTGCACTTCACGTTCAACTTTACTACATCCTACTTTTTTAAGAAGATCACATGATTTGCTCCTTTATATCAGTTCAGTCTCTTTCTAATTGCTTAGGGTAAAAGATAGAGTTCTTGGATGGGTGCTGTGGCTCACCCTTTAATTCCAGCACTTTGGGAGGCTGAGGTGGGTGGATCATGAGCTCAGGAGATCGAGCCCATCCTGGCCAACATTGTGAAACTTCGTCTCTACTAAAAATACAAAAATTAGCTGGGTGTGGTAGCACACACCTGTAGTCCAAGCTACTCGGGAGACTGAGGTAGGAGAATCACCTGAACCCAGGAGGTGGAGGTTGCAGTGGGTTGATATTGCTACACTGTACTCCAGCCTGAGCAACAGAGTGAGACTCTGTCTCAATTTAAAAAAAAAAAAAAAAAATCGAGTTCGTGATGGCATAACACGTGGCCTGTTCTGGAGCATGTTCCATGTGCCTGTGAGAGAGAATCTTCATTCTGCTGTTGTTTTGCATAGTTTTCACATCCATCTATCTATCTATCTATCTATCTATCTGTCTGTCTGTCTATTTATCAATCATCTATCATTTATCTATATATCTGTCTATCTGTCTACCCCCCACCACACACATACACACACAGAATATTTGGCTTATGTTATTGTGAAACCTTTTATTTTTTGCTAATATTCTATCCAGTTATTTTATTATTGGAAGTGGGTTTTGCATTTTTAAAGTTTTCTTATTTAATTATCTATTTTTCCCTTCGTTTCTACCCACTTTCTCTTATATATATAGTGACACTCTTTTTGGGTTAATATATGTTATAATTGTTCTCTTTTTGATGAATTTACCTTTTATCATTACATGTGATCTATTTTTGTCTCATTTTAAAATTTTGTTTTAAAATTTATTTGCTCTGTTATTAGCATAGCTACATTAGTTCTTTTTGGTGGCTGTTTGCAGTAATTACATTTTAAACCATTCAATCTATTTGTGTGTTTGGATTTAAAATGAGCCTCTTAAAAGACAGCGTGTTAAATCATTTAAAAAATACATTCTGCTCATCTCTGCATTTTAATTGGAGAGCTTAATCTGTTACAATATAATGTTATTATTGGTAAAAGAGGATTGATTTTGGTCATTTTGTTACTTGTTTTTTATATATATTATATGTTTTTTTTTCTTTCTTAACTCCATTCTGCATCCTCTTTTTAAAAAAATGGCAAATAGTTTATTTCTAAATATTTTTGACATATATTTCCCCAACTTTTTGAGGAATAATTGGCAAATAAAATCATATATATTTAAGGTGTACAACATGATAATTTGATAAATATTTATAAAATGTATCATTGTGAAATGTACATGTATTGTGAAATGCAACTGTTGTGAAATGGTTACTATTATCAAACCAATTAATGTATCCACCACCTCCCATAGTTACCTTTTTTGTATCTGGTGAGAATATTTAAAATCTATTCTTGTAGCAAATTTCAAGTATATGATACATCTTATTAGCTATAGTTACCCTACTATACATTTGTTATCTGGAACTTATTTATCCTTCATAATATCCTTCCTTATCAAACCTGCTGTTGAACCCCTCCAGTAATTTTTACATTTCAACTATTGTGTTCTTTAACCTCAGAACTTCTATTTGTTTATTGTTATAATTTCTATCTCTTTATGGACATTTTCTATTAGGTGAAGTATTGTTCTGGTTTCCTTTAGTTGTTTGAACATAGATAAAGTAGTTGGTTTTAAGTCTTTCTAGTAAATCACATGTCTGGTCTTTCTCTGGGACAGTTTCTATCTATTTTATGTTTCCCTTTTTCTCGGACTTTCTTGTTTCTTTGTATTCCTCATATTTTTTGTTGAAACCTGGAAATTTTGAAAGGTAAAATGTGGCTGTCCTAGAGATTAGATTATCTCTATTTCAAAGAATTTTACTTTTTGTTGTTGTTGTTATTGTTATTGTTTAGTGACTTTTCTAAAATAATTTTGTAAAGTCTGTATTCTTTGTCTTATATAGCCACTGATATCTGTGTTCCCTTGGCTTGGTGCTCAGCTAGTGATATGAGAAGAATTTCTAAATACCATTCTATCACATTTTGTTTCATATATTTTGGGGCTCTGTTGTTAGGTGCATATATATTTATAATTGTTATATTATATTGATGAATTGATCCCTTTACCATCATATAATGTTCTTCTTGGCATCTTCTAACAATTTTTGCTTAGCAATTTAAGTATTTTTTGGATACTGGTATAGCCACTTCAATTTTTATCTGGTTACTGCATGCATATAACACATCTATCCTTCTTTTCACTTTTAACTATTTTTGTCTTTGGATCTCATGTGAATCTCCTATAGACAGTATATAGTTGGATTATTATTTTAAAATTCATTCTGCAAATCTCTGCCATTTAATTAAAGACTACAACTCACTTATATTTAATGTAATTACCTATAAAAACACTCTAACTATCCAGTCTTTCCTCCCACATGTTTTCATTAGTCTATTGTCTGTTATAACTATTATTTTTTACTCTATAGGGAAGCAACTAATACATTTGCCTTTGAATATTTTGTTTTATTTTTATTTATTTATTTTTTCTTATTATACTTTAAATAGTGGGACACATGTGCAGAACATGCAGGTTTTTTACATAGGTATACATGTACCATGGTGGTTTGCTGTGCCCATCAACCCATCACCTACATTAGGTATTGCTCCTAATGGTATGCCTCCCTTAGCCGCTCACCCCCTGACAGGTCATGGTATGTGATGCTTCCCTCCCTGTGTCCACGTGTTCTCGTTGTTCAACTTCCATTTATGAATGAGAACATGTGATGTTTGGTTTTCTGTTCCTGTGTTAGTTTGCTGAGAATGATGGTTACCAGCTTCATCCATGTCCCTGCAAAGGATATGAACCCATCTTTTTTATGGCTGCATAGTATTCCATGGTGTATATGTGCCATGTTTTCTTTATCCAGTCTATCATTGATGGGCATTTAGGTTGCTTCCAAGTCTTTGTTATTGTGAATAGTGTTGCAATAAACATACGTGTGCATGTGTCTTTATAGTAGAATGATTCATAATCCTTTGAGTATATACTCAGTAATGGGATTCCTGGGTCAAATGATATTTCTGGTTCTAAATCCTTGAGAATCACTATACTGTCTTCCACAATGATTGAACTAATTTACACTCCCAACAACAGTGTAAAAGCATTCCTGTTTCTCCACATTCTCTCCAGCATCTGTTGTTTCCTGACTTTTTAATGTTCGCCATTGTAACTGTCATGAGATGGTATCTCACTGAGGTTTTGATTTGCATTTCTCTAATGACCAGTGATTATGAGCTTTTTTCATATGCTTGTTGGTCACATAAATGTCTTCTTTTGAGAAATGTCTGTTCATATCCTTTGCCCACTTTTATATGGGGTTGTTTGTTCTTTTGTAAATTTGTTTAAGTTCTTTTTAGATTCTGAATATTAACCCTTTGTCAGATGGACAGATTGCAAAAATATTCTCCCATTGTGTAGGCTGCCTATTTACTCTGATGATAGTTTCTTTGTGCAGAAGCTCTTTAGTTTAATTAGATCCCATTTGTCAATTTTGGCTTTTGTTGCCATTGCTTTTGGTGTTTTAATCATGAAGTCATTTCCCATGCCTATGTCCTGAATGATATTGCCTAGGTTTTCTTCTAGGGTTTTTATGGTTTTAGATCTTACATTTAAATCTTTAATCCACCTTGAGTTAACTTTTTTATAAAGTGTACAGAAGGGGTTCAGTTTCAACTTTCTGCATATAGCTAGCCAGTTTTCCCAACACCATTTATTAAATAGGGAATCCTTTCCCCATTGCTTGTTTTTGTCAGGTTTGTCAAACATCAGATGGTTGTAGATGTGTGGCATTATTTCTGAGGGCTCTGTTCTGTTCCATTGGTCTATATATCTGTTTTGGTACCAGTGTAACATGGTGTTTTGGTTACTGTAGCCTTGCAGTATAGTTTAAATTCAGGTGGCATGATGCCTCCACCTTTGTTCCTTTTGCTTAGGATTGTCTTGGCTATATGGGCTCTTTTTTTAGTTCCATATGAAATTTAAAGTAATTTTTTTTCAATTTGGTGAAGAAAGTCAATGGTAGCTTGCTGGGGATACCATTGAATCTATAAATTACTTTCGGCAGTATGACCACTTTCACAATATTGATTCTTCCTATCCATTAGCAGGGAATGTTTTTCCACTTGTTTGTGTCCTATCTTATTTCCTTGAGCAGTGGTTTGTAATTTTCCTTGAAGAGGTCCTTAACATCCCTTATAAGTTATATTCCTAGGTATATTATTCTCTTTGTAGCAGCTGTGAATGAGAGTTCACTCATGATTTGGCTCTCTGTTATTGGTGTATAGGAATGCTTGTGATTTTTGCACATTGATTTTGTATCCAATGACACTTTGCTGAATTTGCTTATCAGCTTAAGGAGATTTGGGGCTGAGACAATGGAGTTTTCTAAATATAGAATCATGCCATCTGCAAACAGAGACTATTTGACTTCCTCTCTTCCTATTCGAATACGCTTTATTTCCTTCTCGCTTGATTATCCTAGCCAGAACTTTCAATACTATGTTGAATAGGAGTGTTGAGAGAGGACATCCTTGTCTTCTGTAGGTTTTCAAAAGGAATGCTTCCAGCTTTTGCCCATTCAGTATGATATTGGCTGTGGGTTTTTCATAAGTAGTTATTATTTTGAGATAATAAGAGCTAAGTTCCATCAATACCTAGTTTATTGAGAGTTTTTAGCATGAAAGGGTCTTGAATTTTATCGAAGGCCTTTTCTGCATCTATTGAGATAATCATGTGGTTTTGTCATTGGTTCTGTTTAGGTGATGGATTACGTTTATTGATTTGCATATGTTGAACCAGCCTTGCATCCCAGGGTTGAAGCCGACTTGATCGTGGTGGATAAGCTTTCTGATGTGCTGCTGGATTGGGTTTGCCAGCATTTTATTGAGGATTTTCACATTGATATTCATCAGGGATATTAGCCTGAATTTGTGTGTGTGTGTCTGCCAGGATGATGCCGGCCTCATAAAATGAGTTAGGAAGGAGTCTCTCTTTTTCTTGTCTTCTGTTAGCTTTGTAAATTGTTTGTTCTTGCTTCTCTAGTTCTTTTAATTGTGATGTTAGGGTGTTGATTTTAGATCTTTCCTGCTTTCTCTTATGGGCATTCAGTGCTATAAATTTCCCTCTAAGCACTGCTTTAAATGTGTCTCAGAGATTCTGGTACGTTGTGCGTTTGTTCTCATTGGTTTAAAAGAACTTATTTATTTCGGCCTTAATTTAATTATTTACCCAGTAGTCATTCAGGAACAGGTTGTTCAGTTTCCATGTAGTTGTGTGTTTAGAGTGAGGATTTTTTGGGTTTTTTTTTTTTTTTTTTTTTTGAGATGGAATCTCGCCCTGTTGCCCAGGCTGGAGTCCAGTGGCGTGATCTCGGCTCACTGCAAGCTCCGCCTCTAGGGTTAATGCCATTCTCCTGCCTCAGCCTCTCTGAGTAGCTGGAACTAGAGGCGCTCACCACCACGCCCAGCTTTTTTTTTTTTTTTTGTATAGTCGGGGTTTCACTGTGGTCTCGATCTCCTGACCTTGTGATCCGCTCGCCTTGGCCTCCCAGAGTGCTGGGATTGCAAGCGTGAGCCACCGCACCCGGCCTTGAGTGAATTTCTTAATCCTGAGTTCTAATTTGATTGCACTGTGGTCTGAGAGAGTGTTTGTTATGACTTCTGTTCTTTTGCATTTGCTGAGGAGTGTTTTACTTTTTAAAAAATTATGTGGTCAGTTTTAGAATAAGTGTGATATATTGCTGAGAAGAATGTATATTCTGTTGATTTGGGGGGTAGGTAGAGTTCTGTAGATGTCTGTTAGGTCCACTTGGTCAAGAGCTGAATTTGAGTTCTGAATATCCTTGTTAATTTTCTGTCTCGTTGATCTGTCTAATATTGACAGTGGGGTGTAAAAGCCTACCACTATTATTGTGTGGGAGTCTAAGTGTCTTTGTAGGTCTCTAAGAACTTGCTATATGCATCTGGGTACTCCTGTATTGGATGCATATCTATTTAGGATAGTTAGCTCTTCTTGTTACATTGATCCCTTTACCATTATGTAATTCCCTTCTGCTTCTCTTTTGATCTTTGCTGGTTTAAAGTCTGTTTTATCAGAGACTAGAGTTACAACCTCTATTTTTTTTTTTCATTCTATTTTCTTGCTAAATATTCCTCCATCCCTTTTTATTAAGCCTATGTGTGTCTTTGCACATGAGATGGGTCTGCTGAATACAGCACATTGAAGGATCTTGACTCTATCCAATTTGCCAGTCTGCATCATTTGATTGGGGCATTTACTCCATTTACATTTAAGGTTAATATGATTATGTGTGAATTTGATCCCATCATTATAATGCTAGCTGGTTGTTTTGACCAGTAGTTAATGCAGTTTCTTCATAATGTCAATGGTCTTTACAATTTGGTATGTCTTTGCAGTGGCTGGTACCAGTTGTTCCTTTCCATGTTTAGTGCTTCCTTCAGGAACTGTTGTAAGCACTAGTGGTACAAACAGGCCTAGTGGTAACAAAATCTCTCAGCATTTGCTTGTCTGTAAAAAAAAAATATTTTTTCTTCTTTATGTAGCTTAGTTTGGCTGGATTTGAAATTCTGGGTTGAAAATTATTTTCTTTAAGAATGTTGAATATTGGCCCCCACTCTCTTCTGGCTTGTAGGGTTTCTGCCAAGAGATCTGCTGATAGTCTTATGGGCTTCCCTTTGTGGGTAACCTGACCTTTCTGTCTGCCTTAACATTTTTTCCATCATTTCAACCTTGGTGAATCTGACGATTATGTGTCTTGGGGTTACTCCTCTCAAGGAGTATCTTTGTGGTGTTCTCTATATTTTGTGAATTTGAATGTTGGCCTGTCTTGCTAGGTTGGAAAAGTTCTCCTGGATAATATCCTGAAGAGTGTCTTCCAACTTGGTTCTAATCTCCCCATCACTTTCAGGTACACCAAACAAATGTGGGTTTGGTCTTTTCACGTAGTCCCATATTTCTTGGAAGCTTTGTTCCTTCCTTTTCATTCCTTTTTCTCTAATCTTGTCTTCATGCTTTACTCCATTAAGTTGATCTTCAATCTCTGATATGCTTTCTTCTGCTTGATTGATTTGGCTATTGATACTTGTGTCTGCTTCACGAAGTTCTCGTGCTGTATTTTTATTCCATCATGTAATTTATGTTCTTCTCTAAACTGGTTATTCTAGTTACCAATCCCTTTAACCTTTTTTCAAGGTTTTTGCTTCCTTGCATTGGGTTATAACATGCTCCCTTAGTTGGAAGGAGTTCGTTATTACCTAGCTTCTGAAGCCTACTTCTGTCAATGAATCAAACTCATTCTCCATCCAGTTTTGTTACCTTGCTGGCAAGGAGTTGTGATCCTTTGGTATAGAAGAGGCATTCTGGTTTTTGAAATTTTCAAGCTTTTTTGCGCTGGTTTTTCCTAATCTTCGTGGATTTATCTATCTTTGGTCTTTGATGTGATGACCTTCGGATGGGGTTTCTGTGTGGACGTCCTTTCTGTTGGTGTTGATGGTATTCCTTTCTGTTTGTTAGCTTTCCTCCTAACAGTCAGGCCCCTCTGCTGCAGGTCTGCTGGAGTTTGCTGGAGGTCCACTCCAGACCGTGTTTGCCTGGCTATCATCAGCAGAGGTTGCTGAACAGCAAAGATTGCTGCCTATTCTTCCTTTGGAAGCTTTGTCCCAGAGGGGCACCTGCCAGATGGCAGTTGGAGCTCTCCTGTATGAGGTGTCTGTCAACCCGTGCTGGGAGGTGTCTCTCAGTCAGCAGGCAGAGGGGTCAGGGACCCACTTGAGGAGGCAGTCTGTCCCTTAGCAGAGCTGCAGCGCTGTGCTGGGAGATCTGCTGCTGTCTTCAGAGCCGCAGGCTGCCCCTTCCCCAAGGTGCTTTGTCCCAGGGAGATGAGAGTTTTATCTATAAGCCCCTGACCAGGGCTGCTACCTTTCTTTCAGAGATGCCTGGCCCAGAGAGGAGGAATCTAGAGAGGCAGTCTGGCTACCACAGCTTTGCTGAGCTGCAGTGGGCACCACCCAGTTGGAACTTCCTAGAGGCTTTGTTTGCACTGTGAGGGGAAAACTGGCTACTCAAGCCTCAGTAATAGCGGATGCCCCTCCACGTGCACAAAGCTCAAATGTCCCAGGTCGACTTCAGACTGCTGTGCTGGCAGTGAGAATTTCAAGCCAGTGGAACTTAGCATGCTGGTCTCCGTGGGGGTGGGATTCGCTGAACTAGACCACTTGACTCCCTGGCTTCAACCCCCTTTCCCAGGGAGTGAACGGTTCTATCTAGTTGCCATTCCAGGCACCACTGAGGTATGAAAAAAACTCCTACAGCTAGCTCGGTGTCTGCCCAAAAGGCTGCCCAGTTTTCTGCTTGAAACCCATGGCTCTGGTAGCGTAGGCACCCGAGGGAATCTCCTGGTCTGTAGGTTGTGGTTGTGAAGACCATGGGAAAAGCATAGTATCTAGGCCAGCGTGCACAGTTGCTCAGGGCACAGTCCCTCATGGCTTCCCTTGGCTAGGGGAGACAGTTCCCCAACCCCTTGTGCTTCCCAGGTAAGGCGACTCCCCACTCTGCTTCAGCTGGCCCTCCATGGGCTGCACCCACTGTCTAACCAGTTCCAATGAGATGAGCCTGGTACTTCAGTTGGAAATCCAGAAATCGCCCACCTTCTGTGTTGATCTTGCTGGGAGCTGCAGACCGGAGCTGTTCTGACGGGGCCATCTTGCCTGCCCTGCCACCTTTGAATATTTTAAACAAATCCTTGGAAAGCTGCCTCAACCCTGGGAGAATCCTGAGGTATGGAAGAAAATGGCAAGGCTTTTGTATGAGTCATTCAGAAATCTACCAAACAGATAAAACAAAAAACCCCAATTTTTTAAAAGTAAGCTGTGTCTTGCTCACTCTAGTATCAGGTACCTTTACTGGGCATATGGACTATTGTCTTCAAGTCCTCTTCAGAGGGATTCAGAAAAGGTGTGAGGGTAAGTTAAAATGCTACACAGCTATTTTACCAATTGTTTTTCTATATTAAGTATTCCCTTGGTTTGTTGAAGCTTTTCATTAGTTTTCAGAGTTCTGAAAAAGTTGCTTCTAATAGTTTTATCACTTTATGTATTGTTTTCTTAGGAAAAATATATGTTCAGTAATCGCTATACTGCCATAGTCACTGGGCATGGCCTCTTAAAAAAAAGTCATAAACAAATTATAAACCACTGGGATAAAATTGTTTGCTAATGTCAAATGGCAAGTTAAAGTCAAAGCTAAAATTAAAACTCAACTTCTTAGTCTATTGCCCTTCAGTCACAGTCAACTGCCTTTCAAAGAATGATCCCTAAATAAATGACCTTAGTAATCATAATAATGACACTCCATGAAACTTTAACAATCTACAGAATCACTCCCATCTAAAACTTTACTGGGCAATAGAGTTGCAACTAACCACATGTGGATATGTAAATTTATATTAGTTTAATTTAAAAGAAATTTAAATTACAGGCCTTCACTTATACTAACCACATTACAAATATCCTAGATATCAAGAGCTATGTAGGATTGTGAATATCTTACTGGACAGCACAGATATTGAACATTTACTTTATTACAAACATTTATTTTGGAGAGCACTAATCTAGAATATTTATTTCTAAGTCACTGTTATGCTTCCCAGGTTGAGAAATATAAAGTAAGAAGACACTTAGAGGTCAATTCTTTCATTTTAAAAAGGTAAAACCAGAGTGAATAAAATTACTTCCCCACACCACATAGTATTTCAGTGCTAGAGCCAGGATAGAATGTATTTCTTCAGCAAGTATGCATTGCCGGTCAACTTCTGAAGATTCTTTGTCTGCATAAACAATTGTATTGTTTCTTTGCAAAACCATAACAGTATTTTGTTTAATGCCTTGTTTCGGCCTTGCCAGTTAGCTTTTCCTGTGATTTAGGAGATAATGAAATGAATAGACTGCTAAATCAATATTAGTTACATTCTGATAAATTAATTCTGATAAATTAGAATGTAATAAATTTATTAGTTACATTCTAATAAATTGAGTAGTATGTTTCCTGCTTCATGTAGGACTGACCATTGGTGAAGAGTCACAGCGGCGAGAGCAGCTCTTCTGATTGATGTAAAGTTGGAGATCTCTAAATCAGTTGCTTATTATTTTACAGTTAGTTACCCTCTAGGAATTCAAAAATTCTTACTGACAACATGAACACTGATGTTTCAAACATTATTTTACAACTCCCAGGAGCAGGTTTTAATTTATCAAGATGTGATCATTTAATACTATATAGAAACAACAAATAACAATAATGTACTTCACGATGATGCCTGTGGGGATGTCTGCATTTGTGTATTCAGATAAAGCTATAAATATAATTGAATTGAAGAGATAAAGCAATACTCATCAGAGTTTGGTAGCAGATTTGTCTCCTTCCTATAAATGATTAGGAGGGGAAATATTTTCCCACAGTGGGGAAGCTTGTTAATTTGCATAACAAAGGACAGCCTTTGGAATCAGATGCTGGCTTAAATCTTTGCCTTGCCTTTTACCATCGGCCTAACCTAGAATAAGCTAGCTATTTTCTCTGTGGATTAAATGAGATAATGTTTTTTTAAAGTTTATTAGAGCAAGTGAGGACATTAGAATTTTCAAGAGTACATACAAAGGACATGTAATTTTTAGGACATTATTTTTCTACAGAATTATTTAAATTGTGGACACTTTTATTTTCTGGAATTCTTATCTAATTTCTGATACATATTTAAGTGTATTTGAAATATGCTTCCTATTTACACAAAAAGAGGAACTGGGTAGTCAGAGAGCTCCAGAAAGACGGGTGATATTCTGTTTACTTATTTCTAACCTGAATTTATCAACCATCTCTAAACCACATGAAGATTTCCTAATATGCTGGAATTCTGAATTGATTCATTCACACATATCTAATTCTATTTTTATCCACACATGCATTCATTCATTGATAATGGGCACTTCATTTCCTTTTTTCCTCGATTGACACTGGTAATGTTACTATTCCATTTCTTCCTCCACATCTTTAAGTCAGACACAAGAATTTTGATAAATTGTATATTAAATGCACTATTTTTAAAAGAAGGTATGTTATGCTACTAGTTGAAATTTAACGAATATATGACTTGGCTCCTAAAAACATAAAATATATGACAGCAGGAAGAAACAATGCTAAAAGGAATGTCATAGATCAGTTTTGCTCTTATCAGTCAGTTAAAATGATGATAATCCACTAATCTTCACATGGGTTGTCATAAGAACTTGTGACATATTTAACACATACCACAAAGATGGTACATAAGGTACTAGAATTCAAAGTCTTAATGATATGCATTCACTTTCTTTCTGGAATAAACGCATATATATTCCAAAGTTACTGGTAGACAAAAATTATAAAAAGACACAGAGAGGGCTTCTATTTCTGGTTTTATAGATCAAGAACTACAGACTTGGAATAACCCTGAAAGTGCAGTTGCTTTAAGAAAGATTTTGGCTGCAAGTTAAGAAGAAATAGGCATGTATCATAGGTTTCATTGGAAAATTAATTAATTTGCCTTTTACAGTAATTTTAAAACTATTATTAATCATGAGGTTCTTCATTGTCTCAGGCTTATCTCACAGAAAAATTTACTCTAAAAATAGTGAAGGAAATACCAGGTATTATTATTTAAATGTTCACTTCTTGGATCTATTTTTTAGAGTTCTTCCCCCCAACTCTTTTTGCTTGTTTTTCATTGATTAGTAAAAGTAAGTCAGAATCCAGAACCACAACTCATCAGTCAAAATAACAATTTACTCCAGCATTTCTTTATATTGTAGCTTCAGCCTTGAAATTTCCTTTATTAATCGTCTCAGCATCTCTAAATTCAAATTTTTAAGGCCCAGTGCAAAAGCCACATATTTCATTGACCTAAAAGCATTTTACCTAAGCAAATCAAAATAATTCCTTCCTTTAAAGCTCCCCCCACCATACACACACACACACACACACACATATACAATGTTTATATTAATACATCAATCATATTTTCACCATTATTATTCTCACCTCCATCTTATATAGATTGAATCATTCTTGAAGAAAAGTATTATTATTATTATTATTTTAATCTCTGAATAGTTTTCTAGGACCTTGCCACTGGAAAATGCTCAATGGTTATTTACTGATTTAAATATTTGAACTGGAAGGACTATGTTGCTTTTTTGGATTTGTAGCAATTAAAGTAATTTGTCTCAATTAACTTCAGGGTTATCCCGCTCACTAGTGACTCTTTTTCATCAGATATATGAAGACATTCTTCTCCAAAAATGTATATAGATAGCCAAAGCACAGAGCTAAAAATGTCCCTGGGAAAGTTATTGGCCAGCCTAAGCATTTAATATCTTTGCAATGATTTTTAGGCATAGAATTATTGTGAATCAGTAATTGATTAGACTTTGATGAAAGGTGTCCGTCAGCTGTAAAATTATTTAGCAACCAGAAGCTTTTGTATTCATCTTTTTAACAAGTATTTGTGGTGCAAATATTATGTGCCAGATTCTGTGCTAAATCTTTGATATACAAAGGTGAGCAAGCATGCCAGCCTAGGCAACATAGTGAGACCCCATCTCTACAAAAAATTTAAAAAGTAGCCAGGTGCAGTGGCACATGCCTATAGTCCCAGCTACTCAGGAGAATGACGTGGGAGGATTGCTTGAGTCTGGGGGGTTGAGGCTGCAGTGAGCTATGATAATACCACTGCACTCCCAGCCTGGGCAATATAGCCAGACTGTGACTCCAAAAAAACAACACGGTGAATCAGTGTGTGTTTTCTTCCTTTATGAGCCTACATTCAAGTGAAGTGACAGACTGTGAGGAAATGAAACAAATCAATGACTGAATTATATGTTTTCAAGAAGATAGAATTGTGCTACAGATAAACAAGTGAAGGGATAAAATAGGTGGATTGATCCAGGGTCAAACTACCAAATATATATATGTATATATATACATATATAGCTACACAAAACACACACACATATATGTGTGTGAGTGTGTGTGTGTATTCATTCAGCCTGATTTCTGAGGGGTGGAAATGCAGCCACCATTGCATTTGAATACACATGGAAAAATCTCTAGGGTCTGAGAGTCCTAAAGGAATTCAGGAAAGCTAGAGGGTGGTGAACAAGAGAGAGAATTAACCTCTGTTATTGGGTGGGCCTCATATCATCATTCGAAGGCTTGAATAAAATAAAAGGTGAACCCTCCCTAGAATAAAATAGCATTCCCCTGGCGGATGGCTTTTGAACTTGAACTTTGACTCTTCTTGGTTATCTAGGCTTCAGACTCTAGCTGGGACACCAGGTCCACTTTGTTCTATAAGTGCATGACAGCCTTTGAATTCTAACTGGTAAATAGAATGCAGATACTGCACTTGTCAGAGTCCATAATTGTGTGGAAGAGATATAAAATATTTATATACATAATTTTTATCTATATCTTACATAACATGTGTGTGTGTGTACATACATATATATGTTATTGGTTCTGTTTCTCTGACAAACTTGACTTATTCGTCCATCAACACTTCTCCACACCAAAGTGCAGCTTGTTTGATGGTTCATCTGGTTAATCCACCATCTGGGGCCACTCAAAGGCAATTTCTATTGTCTATTTAATTTCCTCTGTGTATAGGTTGCATTTACCTGTCTGTTTTGTTTAATCTCTCATTTTTTAAGAACTGGACATTTTGGATACTGAATTACCCTTTTATTTCTATATCTTGTTCTCTGTCTTTAGTTTTCACTCCTGAAACATACTCTCTGCCTGATACATTATCTTGTGACAAGAACATAAAAATTAACAAAAAAGTATCCCTAATTTCATTATACATGTTTTGAATAACTATGTTATGATTGTTTCTGTGTACTTAGCATGAAGTAGAATGCTCTGATACAGATGAATAATGTTTATATTGTATGAGATCAAGCATACCAATTAGGTACTAAAATATCCCCTGAAGGATATAGTACATGTAAATATACATATAATTTTATATAGATATAAAATATAACTTACTACAAACATGTACCATATATATGTATTTGGTAATTGTATACATATATATTTGGTAAATGTGAATATATATAAATATATACTTTATATTAAATATATAATACATGATATTAAATATATGTTATATAATATATAATATAAACATAGCAAATATATAAATAAGTATAAATATTTGATAAATACATATGGTAAATATGTCATATTTATATATAGATATATAGATAGATATAAATATTTATGTATTTTATAAATATTTGTAGTAAGTAATATTTATATATGTAGATTTTGAAACAACAGTTTACTGAACCACAGCTATTAATCAGTGATAATTATATTCAACTTCATATTTCTTGATTTTTGAAAAAATCTAATTCACTCCATTGGCAGTTGATACTTTAGAAAATAAAATAATCAAATAGTTACATTAATGCCCTTCTATGTCTTTTTTCTTAATTTCTACTTTTCTTGAGAAGGATCTAAACCTGAGAGTTCAACATTCCAGTATTTTTATTATACAATATTTTCATATGGCCAAGAAAAGTGATCATGTGGTACAAGACATAAAATGCAATAAAATGAAATAGGGGCCCTAAATAATTGAGACCAGAACTACATAAACAGCCTTTCTATTAGAAACTAAAGATTTTCATATGGTTTTCCCAAAAGAAGGTCAACAAGAGACTCAGAAAGTGCAATTATTCTCTGCTACTCAATTTTTCTAATCTAAACACTTGCTCTCACTTCTTTATGGTATAAAATATGGCATTCTTTTAATGCACTAGGTATGCATGGCTCCTCAAATGTAAATAATGTCTTGCTTTGGACTAAGGACTGATTGAACTAGCGGTTAGTTGGTGACACAAATACAGCCTTACTTTCTTATCTTTTCATATGTGCGACTTAGATTTTCATCCAATCAAAATAATTGTGCTTCTCTACTCTCATCCTGCTGCTTCTGTATCTAGGTCTACATATGAATTCACTATCAACCTATAATGTTTTGCTATTACTCTATTGTTGTTTTTATAAATATCTTCGACTTCTCTGAAAGATCAATATAAAATGGGATTTCTGCTAAGTCTTCCCTGGCCTACTCCTTGACAAAGTTTATTTTCCCAATTGTAGACCTCTTACAGCTCTTTGTAACACTTGAGGTTAGTAAGAATGGAACTGTTGGTGTCAAGAAAGACCTGACTGACTTCGTAGCCTGTATTTCAAAGAAGATCTCTTGGAGAGGTCATTTTATGCAAGAAAATGTTTGATATATTTGTCATGAAGTAAACAGGCTCAGAATGCTTTAAGAAAATGAAATGCTATCATTAAAAAACAATTTATTAGTATAGAATGGAAGTTAAACATTTTTGGCTAATAGAACTCTAACTTTGCCTCTGAAAAGCATATAGAATTAGCATCCAAGAATGGTTTTGTGAAAGCTAACTAGCAATACTATCTAGAAGCATGGAATTCGAAGAAGGAAAGTAGCAAAGATGAAAAGCAAAAACAAAATTAAATTTTTCAAGAAAGCTCTTGATATGAATTAAAGACCGCATGAGTTCACCACACTAGAGAGAGGGATTTTAGACATGAGGAAACATGATTACAAACGAAGTTGAATGGAAACAAAGACCCTCTTTATTTGATTTGCCGTCATTTGACTACTTTATCTCTCTTTGTCTCTTACTTTTTTTTCCTGAAAAATATGGCTGATACAGTACAAGTAGGTCAATGACATGTTGCCAAAAGAAAACACCCTTGTTTGTTAAAGAAACTAGGGATTTAATGATTGAAAGAGTAACAAGAGGAGAGTGAACTAAACAATCTTTATTATTATAGCTTCCTGTGGAAGGGTATCTTTCATTTTCTGTTTAACTTATTTCTCTGATCTGTGAAGAGGGAAGACAGAAAGTCGAGAATCAGCCTTTAGGGAATGGGAAAGTCTTCCAAAAACCAATGACTTAACTTTTCTCATTAGGCCAAAAGCTTCTTGGTCAGTGCTTGACAGAAATAGACCAGGCCAGGATTAGTAGCTACAGCACATTTAATAAAGAAATTTCTATTAACAACAACAAAAAAAAAAAAAAAAAATCTGTGCCTTGGTCATAGGAATCACTTAATAAATATTTGTGAAAATTAATTTGTCTGAATTTTCATTTTTCATAAAACATGGTAAACTAGTACAACAATCAGCTGCATAATTATTTGGATATTTGAGATATTTCCAGTGGAAAATATTAATGTAGCTAGTCTTCATATAAATTTGTAGTGATAGTTTTATAAGATAATGTATGTAACTGTACTGAATACAGAATCAAAGGTCCTAGAAAGTAGAAATTTAGGCAGCAGAATGGCCAATCTTATACCACAGGTATTCACAGAAGCTACTATCCATAGAAAGAACTATAGAGTTAAGGATGAAGAAGCCAGGGTGAATTTTGAATCTTTCAGGGAGTCCCATTATATATGTGCCATTATAGAACTCTCCTCGTCTTCTTATACACATCTATGAGTACGTAGCATATGTTCCAATGCTGCATTTAAAGAAACAGTATTTACAGTAAACTAAAGAGTGGAAAACACTGAGCATCAAAAGTAAAAGGGTTTTCCTTTGTTTGGTTTTCATACAATTTACAAACTATTTTCAATTATTGATTGGATCAGCTGAGGTCAGGGGTTCAAGACCAGCCTGGCCAATATGGCAAAACCCTGTCTATACTAAAAACACCAAAATTAGCCGGGTGTCATGACAGACGCCTGTAATCCCTGCTAATTGGGAGACTGAGAGAGGAGAATCACTTAAACCTTGAAGGAGGAGGCTGCAGTGAGCTGAGATCAAGCCATTGCACTCTTGCCTGGCTGACAGAGGGAGAATCCAGGTCAAAAAAAAAAAAAAAAGCACAAATAAATATAACATAAACACATAAATTCATCCTTGAATTAAAAATAATTTAAAAAATAAAGGCTTTCTATCACCTAAAATACAATTAAATGACAAACTGTAGCAGCAGATACATCTTTAAGAAACTCGGAAATAATAAAATATTCACTAAAGAAAGCCAGCAAGTAAGGTATACATTGAAATATGGAAGATTAAAACTATACAAGTTACTTTAAAAAGATAACATAAACATTATAAACGTTGACATTGTGAAGGGAAAATGATGAAAAAGCATGAATTTGAACTTTTGAAATTCCTTCCATTGAATTTTAGTTTTTCTTCTTACAGGTAAATTCAAATAAATTCAAAATGTAATTATTTTAATTAAAATAGTATACATAATAAAATGCCATTTAAAATATCTTCAATTTCTTCATTTTTTCTTTCTATCAATTCATTTTTATATTTCTACATTTAATTATACACAGTGAGTGCTTGGTATAAAATTATAAAATTCACCAAATGTTAATGACAGTTGCTACTTCCTGGTGTATGAACATGTTCCATTTGAACAGCAGATACATATATATATACACACATATATTTCTCTATTTCCCATTAAATAAACGTTTTTGAAGTGAAAGTTTACTGTTTTTTTGATATGACATTGAAACTTATTTTAGGTAATTCCTCTACTTCATATTAGACAAACTGATCTTCTTAATTAGTCCTCCTATTAACAGAATTTGAAACCTGTTCAAAACTGTTTTATAAGACGTTATAAAGTCACTAAATTGGCAAACACTTACGAAGCCAAGTTCCTGGAGAGAATAGAAGTCTCAAGAAATAAGAATTACATTTGCCATCACTTTTATTCTAGAGGCATTTGTCAACTAACAAGGAGTTATTCAAACAGAAGATAGTATCCATACTGAAGCATAGAGGCATTACTGTTGCAATTGCAGAAAAAATTATTAAGATACATATGAAACAGTTAAAAGGTGAAGTTTGTACATATTGCATTTCCTGGAAGGAAAGGGGAGAGGAGAATGAGGAAGAAATATTTGAAGACATAATGCCTGAGAACTCCCTCATACTTATAAAAGTCATAAAATTAGAGTTTCAAACGATGCGAAGAACCACAAGCCACATAAATACAAATAAAAACATACCAAGACACAATGGAAAAACAGCTTAAACTAGAGAGGAAATCTTAAAAGGATATTTAAAACTGTATAAAAAATAGGATATTTTATCTACAAAGAATAAATTGCTTGGCAACTGATTTCTCGGTAGAATCAATGGAATCCTTTAAAAAAAATTCCATGAAATGATAGTAGAATACTTTTCCACCAAGGATTTTATACAAAGCTACATTATACTGCAGGAATGAATTCATTTTCAGAAAGCAAAGAAGCACACCTCAAACAGACTTTATCACCAATAAACAATCACTGAAGTATGATCTCAGACAGAAAGTTAATGCCAAAAGGAAGAGTGGTATGTAAGAAAAATTGAAGAGCAAGAGAAGGATGAATAAATACGCTAGCTCCTCCCGAAGATTGATTTCTAAGAGACAAGAACAGAAGCTGTACAGCTTTGATATCCTCGATTCTAATGTATCTTCTGCAAGTTTCTATTAATTAAACAAGTCACTAAGGCCAGCCCAGATTCAAGAAGAGAAGAAAAACTCTACCTGTCAGTGGGGGAATGGCATCGATGTATCGGCAGGAAAACCATTAAAAAGATGGCTGTCATCTTTCAGAGGAGTTGTCACATGCTCTGTAGCCACACTTACTCATTTTCAAGTCTTCAGTTATCAATGAAAGTATCACCATTCCCTTATCTGAATATCATTGTAAGCAAATTAACTATTATTATATCTCCAAGACTTAATGCTGCCTTGATCCTAGCACTAGAGATTAAGATTTGCCATTATAGACCTGAGAAGTGTCTTTAGTTTGTAAAATCCTACCAGCATCCATATATCCAACTGAACTAAAAAAACAGTATGTACGTTTGTCTGCTGAAAATTGTCTACTGAAAGTCAACAACCCCTGAATCAGTATAGTGTGTAGCACAGGTTCTAGAGTTATACTGAGTTTCAATTCCTGTTCTGCCGCTTACTAACTCTTGATATTGGGTGATTTCGTAAACCCCTAAGTGCTCAATTTCTTTACTGATATCCTAGAAACATAGTACATAGTATTATACATAGTACTTACATCATAGGGCAGATATAGGTAATTTAATATATGTTAAGAGCTTAGAAAGGTAATTGGTATACAGTAAACCCCTCCATAAGTGTTAGTAACTATTATTATGCACAAAACTGAAATTTTCATCTTTCATTTTCATCAGTTAATGTCATTAGCGTTAATTCTTTTGCTCCTGCTAAAGACTTGAAGTCCCTTATATGATCCCTGAAATCCAAATCATCCATCTTAGTGATTCATTTTCAGAATTGCTTCTGAAATCTGCTGTGTTTTTCACTCCTTCAGACTCAATTCTGGTCCAAAAGTTGTTCATAGTATACAAAGATTATTACAATAAATCTCCCTTTCTATCTTGTTATTACCGTAACAGTCATTCCAGAGAACAAATATAATCACATCATCCCTTGATTAAACCATGTTTTTGAAAAAAAACTTACTGAATACGTTTCATGCTTTATGATAACTAAGACTCTTCATAGATTTGAGCCCAACCAGCTGCAGAATCTGATTACACGTCACTCTTGCCCATACAATTTTCAATTGAGATTACTAGCTCAAAATGTGACCATGGCTAATGATTAGAATCCAGTGCTCAGGATTGCTTATTTAACTTCTTTAACCCCTTCTCTTCTCATATTATTCATTTTCCTTTCTTTTATTATTACTATTAATATTATTTTTGAGACGGAGTTTCACTCTTGTCGTCCAGGCTAGAGTGCAATGGCGCAATCTCAGCTCACTGCAACCTTCGCCTTCTGGGTTCAAGCAATCCTCCTGTCTCATTCTCCGGAGTAGCTGGGACTCCTGGCGTTCCTACCAAAAACACACTGAATCACTGAATTAAGATCTCCAGGAAGAGTCTGAAAAATACCTTGGTATTTCTAATGATCAACCAGTTTGGGAACCACAATTCCTGTGTATCAGTTCCTAGGATATACCTGAGAACTCTTCTTTTGTCAGGTATTAACAGAGACAATAAGGTAAAAAAATACTGTTGCTAAATAAGTTTGGGAACTCCTCTTCCAGCCACATAGAATTACAGGGCATCTGTCTTCGCATTTCTCAATAACAGAATACATTCTTTAATTTTCTTTGTTCTTAGAATATCATGTGTATGCCCTTATACCTTCACGTTAGTTTCCGTTATATATAGTTGTTCCACGGTGAGCAGACATACACAACACTGCCCTCAAAGGCCGAGAGAGCTGAGAGGCCTAAGAAAGAAGGTGACAAATCCCGTTTCTCAGAAAGAAACATTTAATAGAGACTTAGGAACAGAAGCCATGTCCTGGCAGCCTTGAGAGGAGATGGTGGATCCTAGCACTGTTATCCTCAGACCCAAAGCTTATTCCTTCCACAGGGAAGGAATGTGTGGGACAGTCGACCCTTCAGGGAAAAGCAAGAATTTCCTACAGACAGGATTTATGGTAAGTACAGGAAAATAGAAATCTTAAAGGCATTCCCGGAGCTGAGGTTAATCAGAAGTCATCGTGGCAGATAAGCATCCAAGATGCAGGTGCTTTATCCTCTACAGTAGTTACTTATTATAACTCCCTGTTATTCCTGGTACACTGTGAGCATGAGGAAAAAAAAAACCACACGCGGCAATACTTATCTACCACCCACATCCACAGCATTTCCTAGTCCGATGCTGTTGAATAAATGTTCATGAAGTGAATTTTTTAAAAAATTGTAGTCAAGACTGTTAATGAGCTGAAGAAACTGAAGATCATTCTTTATGGCAGGGACACATCCTCCAATGAGTCTCCATTTGTCCCTGTTAAAACCTTAAAGTATTACTGCTTTCTGTTGAACCTCCACTTGGTTTAAAGACAAAACATCTGAATGGGTATTAATGGCATCCGCACCCCACCCTGGTCTGCATGTTCATGAATACACTTAAGGAGTATATTTGATATCTGAAACGTATCATCTGTATACAACACCTTTGATTAAATGAATCTGATCTCCTTATATCAGAGTTTCTAACTCATTTCAGCGGGGATTTGGAGATTTTCATAATTTAATTTTTACTGTTTTCACTTATTTTTAAAGGAAAAACTAGCATTATATTAAATTTAATTTAAACTTACTGTAGGAGAGGTGGAAAAAATATAAATTAATAAAAAATATTTTTAGGAAACATTTTTTCAAGATTAAAGTTTTGTATCAAGTGTAAATTTTTTAGCTAGATGAGGAAAGATTTTCTCCAAAATTTAATTTTAAAAACATTTCAATTAAAAAATAATATTAAACATCACCTTAACTTTATATAAGAATAAACTTTTTGTGGGGGGTATGATAAATTTAAGGAATTATTTTGATATAATAATACTGCTCTCCCTTTCTTCTATTTTCCAAGTTGCCTTTTTCGTTTGCAACATTATCTCTAAAATTTCCATTAGTCTTGTGAGTCTTATGACTCATCTTAGTATAGTTTAATGACTATGTACTTTGTAGCAAATTAAACCTGATTAAATGAGAATTTTAGGATGAAAATAATACTTCCATTTAAATTTAGCAGTTCTGATTTTTACATATCCTTTAATTTCATTTTAAAAGCTTCATATTTTAGTTCATTGTATCCCATTTCAATGTGGAACTGTGCATATTAAAAATAGAAGTATCATTTCAGAAACTAAAAAAATAGATATGTGAATTTAGCAGGCACAAATATTTTTGGCATTTATTGTGCACTGTTGGACTGCATCAATGACTCATTAAAGTTCATTAAAATGATGCTGGATGTGTAATGGACTATTTGAATGTGCCTATTTGAGACAGAATAAAAATATACAAATTTTGTTCTTTTCTTTGTGACAAATTATGTACAAGTGAGATATTTTTCCTTGACATTTGTCAGTCTTTATTAGTTGAGTAATAAAATCTCAGTTTTTATCAGCTTATGCTGATTAATCAAATAAACAGAAAAAATATTTTAGAATCCGCTATAAATATCTAATTGTTTAAGACTCAAAGTGCAGGAGTTTTATGCTACTTTAACCTATAGAATCCTTATTTTTGTTAATTGATAAATAGAAACAGAATTTTTAGTAAAGAAAATATTAAATGTATATATTAATTTCCAAATCTCTTGTATATTTTAAAACATATTTTACAAAATAATTTTGAAAAATACGTTAATATAGAATGACTTTTTAAAAATTATAAAATAGAATTATAATAAAGCAACTAAAAATTGCCCGTATTGGAACTGAAATCTAATATAAATGATGGAGATATTTTACAGATTTATTTTGAATTTCTTCTATGTGTTTTTTATGTCTTCATTTATTATGTCTGCTTTTTATTTAGCAATTTACTTATTAATGCTTTGTTTATGTTTTATGGGGTATTCTTCATTTCTTGTTTGAAAAGATTGGTTGCATTGGTATTGATTAACGTAGTGCCAAAATGATTTCCATGCTTTGTTATACATAGTACTTAGGTATAACAAAGTATACATAATCTATACAGGTTAGACTTGTTGTATTTGTCTTCTCCTTACTTTGGGATCATAAGCGTCATCAGGTACTGAGGACAGGTTCTATACAAAGAACAGATGCTATTATGATGCATTTTACAGTGATGAGTATACATATGCTTACTGAATTATTATATTTTGAAATGAAATACATTGGCTCTTATTTCATTCTGAAGTTTACTTAAGCAGATTGCATCTTGATTCCTGGTATCATTGCTTGAAGAAGAGGCCTATACAATTTTTTTTTTTTTTTCAGACGGAGTCTCGCTCTGTCGCCCAGGCTGGAGTGCAGTGGCCGGATCTCAGCTCACTGCAAACTTATTTGTCTTTTTAATAAAACATTCTTACTTTAGATAACTGCTTCAAATAGAGCAAATTGTAACATCAGGAATTGTCTAGGATTGTCTGTATATTCACTATGTAATTGAATAGTGAAGAAGAGGAAGAGGAAAAGGAGGAGGAAGAAGAGAACGAGGAAAAGAGAAGTCAGTCTTGCTGCTTAATCCCACTTGTGAAATGAAGGTGAAGAGAGTGAGAGGTCCACCTCTAGTGCAAACGTCTTCGTATTTTATATTTATTTATTTATTGAGACAGAGTCTCGTTCTGTCGCCCAGGCTGGAGTGCAGTGGCACGATCTCAGCTCACTGCAACCTCCGCCTACCGGGTTCAAATTATTCTCCCGCCTCAGCCTCCCAAGTAGGTGGGACTATAGGTGCCCATACTTTTAGAATAAATGTACTTTTAGAAGAGATGGGGTTTCATTGTGTTATCTAGGATGGTCTCGAACTCCTGACCTTGTGATCCGCCCACCTCGTCCTCCCTAAGTGCTGGGATTACAGGTGTGAGCCACAGCGCCCGGACAGTATATATATATTTTCAGGTTGTGCTTCCTTGTTGACGTGGATTCTTCACTAGAGCTCCTTGACTGCAATAAAAGGCTGGAGATTTTGCTAGGATGAGCAATGATCAAAAGTGGAAGTAACTAAGATATGGATTAATTAAAATGTAAGAGCCTTGAAACATAATGAGATAGCTACTGCTGATTGTTTTCCAGGAGACACAGGACATTCTGTGATGGGGCTGCTGGTTGTGTCTTACTCTTCAGAAGCTAGCTCAGAAACATAAAGGAATCATTTGCAGTTTCTTTTGTATGGTTTCAGGATAGATCTGAGAAGTCACGGGAATAAAGCTGAAGTTACAACTTCCTGACCACTGGCTTCAAAGTCACCCAGTGCTATTTTTCACTCCAATTGTGTCACTTACTAGTTGGGTGAATTTAGGCCATCTGCTTCGTACTTCTAATTGAGTTTAATTTTCTTCATCTGTCAAATGCAGATTGAATTCTTCATATCAGATGTTGTTTCAAGCCACTTTATGTATTATCAAATTTACTCAACCTAATGAGATAAATAGACTTGCCCAATTTATAGTCAGAATATAATTTGGACACAATTAGATGTTTTTAGAGCCTCCATACTTAAATTCTAAGTTACATTAAATTTTAAACAATGACTTACACAAAATGCTCTGGTATATCATATTCATTCCTTAGAGTAGGACTTTTTGGGAGGGGAAAGATAACCACGACCATTTAAGTATAAAATCCAATTTTCAAGTTATTTTATCAAAAATAAAACATATGAAATATGTTTTCACCAAATATCTAACTTCTGCTTAACATGAAAGTCTTTTTTCCTGATAAATCAAGAAAAATTAAATTTATTTTCACAACTACAGAATACATGAGAACTGAACTGAAAGAAGTATTTAGGCCTAAGTACTCTAACAAAATGGAACTCACATGAAAACATTTTCTATCTCCTCTTTCTGTCATTTTTTTATGGACATTTGACATCTTTCCTAAGGAAGGAAAGAGTCTGAATTATTGTCAAAATAAGTCAAGTCTTTTTTACTAATTTTTCAAATTATCATACAGTAAAATTGACTTTCAGTGTACAGTTCTATGAATTCTAACACATGTAGAGATTTATAAAACCACTGCCATCATCAGGGTCCAGAAAAATTCCATCACAGCAAGAACTCTCCTATGCTGTTATCTTTTTGTTGGCTTTTCCTCTTCTGCACATACACAAACACACAAATACACACATCCACACACAGGCATATGTACACTCGTATCTGTTAATGTGCATACACAAAACATCCCTATAGCTTTCTTATTCTTATAGATTTAACATTTTGAAAATATCATATAAATGAAATAGAATAGTATGTTTCAATAAATTTTTTAGAAGAATAACTTTAAAATTTTTAAAAATAGCTCCTGATTCAGTATCCATACACATATGTAACTAAAATAGTGGAATATTTTATCTACCCTTCTAATTGCTTCTATATCACTAGGAAAATTTTCTTAAGAAAACAAACAGTTGTCATGACCTTCGAAATTAAATGTTACCCACTAATTAATCAAAGTCTGACAATTAATAATACTATTTTGAAAGTTTTCTGATATTTCATATATCCTCTGACAGGAAATTGTACAGACCCTGACTCTCTCCAAATGTAAAGTCAATAACTAGAATATTTTTCTGAATCTGGTAACAGAAAACTTTGGCTATTGTGAGCCATAACATGTTTGATATCACAATACATCAAAGGCTTGTTTTTGTTGATGAAATATATTTTTTAAATACAT
The DNA here is from genome assembly GCF_003255815.1 of Theropithecus gelada. Classification (NCBI taxonomy): domain Eukaryota; kingdom Metazoa; phylum Chordata; class Mammalia; order Primates; family Cercopithecidae; genus Theropithecus; species Theropithecus gelada. The sequence continues at coordinate 34,413,771 of NC_037681.1, read as the reverse complement.
ATGGTCTATTAAGTGCTGTGAGAATTGGGTCTCATTCTGGCGATCACAAAGGCAAGTCAAGTAGTCTAAGTATTATGACGCAGAAGAAAACCATGAAGCTCAGAATCTGAGAATCAAAACATCTGAGCTTTACTCCAGATTTGACATTATTGGGAGGTAGAGACTCCTCTTAATATGGGTGAAAGAAAACAAAGAAAAAATTCCTTAGGCAACATGGAAGGAATTAATAGTTCCCATATTTGATATTTGCAGTCTAATGATAGACTGACTCCTTACAAAGTTTATTGAGGTGCTCAAGTACTGCCACAGGATTTACTTGGGCGACTTTTTCTGGTTTGGCTTCATTCTCAGGCAGGCTCTGCCTATGTTGTGACAGAAATGACCACTAACATTGTTAGGCTTATAAAATCTTAGCAGCTTAGAAAACATCATGGAAACATATATTAGGTTGGTGTGAAAGTAATGGCAAAACTGCGATTACCTTTGCACCAATCTAATATCCGTTTCCTTAAGAAGTGCAACAAATTTCCGAGCATGGCATTGGTATAATAATTTGGCCATTTGAATTTTTTTGATCTATTCATTATGAATCTAATTAGCCATACCTGGGTTCAGCAGCTGACATTATCTCAAGCAGAAATACATAGAGAGAAATTTGTGGTTCCTCAAAGAAAAATCAGAGTGCTCTGATTAAAAGAAGGATTAATAAATTATGGGGAGGAAAAAAACAACAGATACATTTTGTAAATGCAAACTAGATATATAAATTTAGGTTATTCACCTTCTACTATTTAGAGTAAGAGTATATCCTTTCTAAAGACAAAGATCTAAAATTCGAAGTCCAAATTAGTAAAATTATTTAGACATGATTAGGGCAATATTTTAGCTTTCAATGGCTTTGTGACACATTCTATAATATGTGTGATCAGTTTGGCCTATTTTAGGTAAAAAAAAAATCACTAATATCCTAAATACTTATTTTATTACTTATATAGTATTTTGATGGGGTTTCCAGAAGACCCATTTGCTATTCTTACTGAAACTTGCAACACACATGCCATCTGACTTAAGTAAAATATTTAAATAAATAATTTCATTACTTTAAGATTTTCTTTATTTAGAAAAAATATAGAACTGTACCACACTAGAGTTAACAGAAACCCTGAAATCATGCTGGCCACATTCTGAAAAGGTTAATAGCAATGTTCCACATTGCTTAAGTACTATATCTGCAGTTAGTTTGATTTTTATTTTATAGCCAAAAAACTATGACCAGCACACATGTCCATCAGATGATAAACAGTTAAATAATGCATGATGTATCTATCTGATAGGACATAATTTGCCAGTGAAAAGAAATAAAGTGATACACAGTACTATATAGGTTAACCTTGAACATGTTATTGTAAATGAAAAAATCCAGACACAAAAGACTATGTATTGTATGATACTATTTATATGAAATATCTGGAATAGGCAAATCTATAAAGCCAAAATTAGATCAATGGTGACCTAGTGATATGGTGATGTAAAGTGACTGCTAATGGTACAGGTATTCTTTTTGTTGTAAAATTAGATTAAAACATAATCTAAAAGTGGTTACACAACTTTACGAATCCACTAAAAGGCATTAAGTTGTATAATTTACATAAGTAAAATTGATAGTGTGTGAACTAAGTCTCAATAGAGCTACAAAAATCCATGTTACAGGGGCTGGTGGGCGAGGGGAGGGAACTTAGAGCATGGGTCAGTAGGTGCAGCAAACCACCATGGCACACGTATACCTGTGTAACAAACCTGCACGTTCTGCACTTGTATACAGTTTTTTTCTTGTTTTGTTTTGTTTTTTAGATTAAGTGAAAAACAAAACAAAGCAACCACAACAAAAAATCCATGTTACACGTTGTTTAACTGTCCTATTTACATGTAGTGTCTTACTTGTCTGGTTTATTAAATTATGATTGTACAATCATAAGGTTTTCTATGGAATGCAAGTTAGGAAGCTTTGCTCAACTTCCAGCTGATAGTGCTGGAACGTTGGGGTCATAAAAACTGCTTGAGCTCTGGATTTTGAAGACTTGGGTCAGATTCCCTCCTTTGCCACATAGCTGTTGAAAATACTGTATATAACTATAATGGTCCTTTACTTTTTTGAAAGTGTACATAATAACAGCATTTAACTTAAGTTTATCTTTAGCATCAAATGAAACATGAATGTAAAGCCTTACGTGGTTTGCTAATGACAAATACTCAGCAAGTGGCCGGGCGCAGTGGCTCAAGCCTGTAATCCCAGCACTTTGGGAGGCCGAGACGGGCGGATCACGAGGTCAGGAGATCGAGACCATCCTGGCTAACCCGGTGAAACCCCGTCTCTACTAAAAAACACAAAAAACTAGCCGGGCGAGGTGGCGGGCGCCTGTAGTCCCAGCTACTCGGGAGGCTGAGGCAGGAGAATGGCGTGAACCTGGGAGGCGGAGCTTGCAGTGAGCCGAGATCCGGCCACTGCACTCCAGCCTGGGCGACAGAGCGAGACTCCGTCTCAAAAAAAAAAAAAAAAAAAAAAATACTCAGCAAGTACCAGCTAAAACTTGATGACATTTCAACATCTGTGAACCGAAGATGATTAACATTCATTTCTCTAACGTTCAGGTTTTAATCTTGTTTTGGTTTTTGCATGATTGTAAATCAATATAACTATAAAACTATAAGTAATATGGATCTTAGGGAATAAGGTAAAACCAAGACAATTTGGGGGAGAAGTTGACTATGAGAGAATAATCATTTGATCATGAGGGAATGAAGTCACTTAATGTCTCTCAGAATAAGAATATGAAGACTGAAAAGGTGCAGGGAAGAAAATTTTTGCTTATATTCTTTAATTAGGCATAGATCATCTTTTCTCATATATGTCAGTGTTCTTTTTCCTCCATCTTAATTTGGAAAGCCAATTTGAAATATTCTGCTCATTTTCACATGAACAACCAGCACGTGCAAACATTTAAGGGAAATGTTTCATTCACATCCAAACATTTAAAGGAAAATGTATAGATTTTCTTGTATTTTAAACCACTTCCTCCTATTAATAGTATTCACTGTGCATCCAGAAAACTGAGGATTCCATGTGTATACGACTTATGTATTCAGCTCTAATTTTCACCAGGTTTAAAATCAATGTTATTAACAGATCCAATTACAATGATAAAGTTTACCAGTGTTCAAATTAGAGCTAGCTGAATACATATTCCCTTCAGCATTTCAACAAAGTTTCAGGTAAACAGGCAGACTCCAAGGAGAGATTATAATTAAAATACCTATTTTTCCTACCTGGATATATATGAGGTTTCTTTTTCTGTAATACGTGTTTCAACATATTGATATTTTTTAAAACATTATGGTAGCATGTAGCATTAACCCCACCCAAAGGACACTGAAAGTGATGTGGCATCAGAATGAGGTTCACTGTCTGCTTTCAGGAAGAGATAAACCCTGCTTCTTCATCTAGACTTCTACAGCAACAGTGTGTAAAACACTTCTGGAATCCTTTAACTGGATTGTAATTCTTTTTCTTTAAGCTACCAGAAGCATAAACTTTTTAATTCCTATGCCTTAAGACTAAATTTTATTACTAAACTCTTGACTCTCTTTTTAAAAACTTTCTTCTTATTTAAACCCTTTACTCAACTTCCCAGGACTTACAATACGTTTATCTTTATACACACCACTGTAACTTTTGGGGTTTCCACATGACTCAGTGTCACCATTCATTGGGAACCAGTATACCCAACTACTTCACAGATTCTTCGCATATAAGGGGATTTATTGGATTTATTAATCAGTTCCATAGGGAATGGAATAAACTAGAAAACAAATGTACATTTTTAGCATTTGCAAATGGAAAAATGTTTCTTAATGCACTACTTTAGACTATGGCGTCTGCTGTGTAGTTCTGACTTCCTACAAGAGACTGAGGTTTCATTGAGCTTCTACCAACCTATTTCACTGCTAAGAAAAGGACATGCTGATCCTCCGTCCACTCGAATCCATGGCTAAAAGCTAACCTAACGATGTGTCTTCTATCATTAAGCTTCCTTCCTCCAGATAGGAAACCTAGCAAACCAGAGCAGAGCAGTGAGTGATCCTTTATCTCAAAAGAATAGCAAGAATATTCAGAAATCGTGATATACAATGAATCCGATGAGGCTCCTCTGCATAAATATGCTTCCATTAGGTAATAATTCATCTTTTCCTGTGAATATACCAGCCACACTGATTTTTAAACATTATTATTTGTCCGTGTTACTTTCTTCATGCTTTTTGCCTTTTGCATACTTATTTCTATCTAGTTATTTTCCAACACAAGAGTCTCATAAAATTTTCCCATTCAACATGATTAGAAATTATTGTTCTTTCTTCTGAGCTATTTGTTTATTTTTGCACAGCAATTGTTGAGCATAATTTATTTTGTCCTAATTGCTTTTTGTCTATTCTTTTAGAAAACGATATGTTCCTTGGAAACAGGAACTACATGTTATTTATTTTTATATCTCAAAGGACTAGCAAAGTTCCTAGTATACAATAGATGGTTTGAAAATGATTGCTGAATCAATATATCTGCTAACTCAAGTAAATACATGAGAACTGGATGAGCATATTACTCATTTTTGGAACTGATCTGAATGATTTCTATCATTCAAAAAAGAAAACCACAGCAAAAAAAAAAAAAAAAGAAGAAGAAGAAAACTAAAATGGATTAAGGTGGGGCTAAGATTTCAAAAGGAAACTTTATACATTGCTGTGTGAAACACAAATGGTAAAACTACATGGAGAAACAGTCTAGGTTCTTACAAAGTTAAACAACACTATTTATACAACCCAAATATCTAACTCAGGTATTTATATAGGAGAAACGAAAACAAATACCCACACAACAACCTTTATATGAATGTTCATGGAATATTTTAATAAGAGCTGTATTGAGATGGAAATATATATATATATATATATAACAGCACAACTCACGTATTTGAAGTGCACAATTCAATGCTATTTTATTCACAGAATTATGCAAACACCATCACGATAAATTTTAGATCATTTTTGCTACCCGAAAAAGGAGCTCTGTACACTTTAGAAGTCACTCTCTACCTCTCAATACCTCCCTCCCTACCAACCAAGCTCTGGATAACAATTAGTACATTTTCTGTGTCAATAGATGCGGCTACATTGGACATTTCATGTGAATGGAACAATATCATATATGGTCCTTTATGATGGTTATCTTGAACATAGCATATTTTCAAGTTTCACGCATACTGTCACATGTATCAGTATCTTATTCCTTGTATTTCAGAATAATATTTCACTTTGATGATATACGACACTTCACTTCTATTGTTCAGTTGATGAATATTTGGGTGGTTTCACTTTTTTTTTGTGAGATAGGGTCTTGCTTTGTCACCCAGGCTGGAATACAGTGGCTGGATCACAGCTCACTGCAGCTTCCACCTCCTGGTGCAAGTGACCCTCCTGCCCCGGCGCCCACCAAATAGCTGGGACCACAGGCAAGAGCCACCATGACCTGCTAATTTTTCTGTCTTTAGTAGAGATGGGGTTTTGCCGTGTTGCCCAGGTTGGTTTTGAAATTCTGAGCTCAAGCGATCTGCTCCTCTGCCACTGTACCTGCTGGGATTACAGGCGTGAGCCACCATGTTTGGCTCTGTTTCAAATGTTTTAATGTGATAAATAATGTCATTCTGAACATTCATGTACAAGTGTTTGTGTGTGCAAATGTTTTATCTTGAATATAAATTTAGGAGTGGAATTGCTGGATCATATGCTAACTATTTGCTTAAACTTTTGAGGAATTTTCAGACATTTTCTCAATGTAGCTGCACAATTTTACATTTACACCAGCAGTGTATGAGAGTTCTAATTTCTCTGAAATTCATGTTATTGTCTATCACTTTTATCATAACCATCCTACAGGTATAAAGTAGAATCTCAGTGTGGTTTTGACTTACATTCCCCAACGGATAATGATTATCTTTTCATTTGCTTATTGGTCATTTGCATATTTTGTTAGGAGAAATGCCTATTCAGATCTTTTGCCCGATTTTTAATTGTGTTATCTGACTTCTATTATTGAGTCATAAGAGATATTTTAATATCCTGGACAAGTCTTTTATGAAACATAGGATTTGATAACAATTTCTTCCTTTCAGTGACTTCCTTTTTCACTGTCTTCATTGTGTTCTTTGAGGCAGAAAAGCTTTTAATGTTGATGAAGTCCAAGTAATCTTTTTCATATATATGTGTGATATGACCAAAAATATAAAGATTAATTGGACTTATATAAGCTATATATATGACTTGTTTTTATACATAAACCATATATAAATATATATAGTACACAGATATATATAGTATATATAGTATGCAGTATAAAAAGTATAGTAATAAATATGTATTTATACCTATACCAGCCTATTCAAGGTCATAAATATTTATTACTAAGAATTGTATAGTATTAGTTCTAATGAGCTATTCAATCCATTTGAGCTAATTTTTGTGCATGGTGTAAAATAGGCATTCCACTTCACTCTTTTGCATGTAGATATCAAGCTGCCACAGAACAATTTTTTGAGAAAGGTTTTGTTTCCCGATTGAATTTTCTTGGCATGTTTGTTGAGTTAAGTTGGCCACCAGTGTATGGGACTATTTCTATACTATCAACTCTATCCCATTGATCTATATTATTATAATTATGTAATTACCACGTTGTCTTTATTATTGTATATTTGTAGCAAGCTTTTACAGTGGGGCAAAATGAGTCCTCCAACTGTTCTCTTTAAAGATAGTTTTGTCTACTCTGAGTCCCTGAGTTTCCATATGAATTTTAAGATCAGTGTGTTAATTTCTGCAGTACTTGATTTAGGATTTTGATAGAGATTGCATTAAACCAATAGATCTATTTTAGGAGTATTATCATCTTAATAAATTAAGTCCTCTAATTGATGATCATGGATGTCTTTCAACTTATTTATGTTTTTTTTTAATTGTTTTTGAGATTTTAGCATATGTGTTGCACTACTTTTTTATTACAGTTTTATTTCTAAGTATTTTATTCTTGCTATTAAAATGCAAATATTTTCTTCATTTTATTTTGAATTGTTTATTGCAATTGTATGAAAATGCACTTGATTTTTGTGTATTGATCCTGTATCCTACAACTTCACTCATGTTTATTAGTACTAATAGTTTTTTGTGGAATCCTAATGATTTTATGTGTATAATATCATGCCTTCTGCAAATAGTGGTGTTTCTTACTTCTTTTTTCCTAGGTTGAGTTTTTTATTTCCCCCGGCTTACTTTTCTTTGCTAAAATGTTTAAAACAACTGTAGATAAAATATTATTGTCTTGGGCCAGGCGTTGGTGGCTCATGCCTGTAATCCCAGCACCTTGGGAGGCCAAGGCAGGAGGATCACGAGGTCAGGGGATCGAGACCATCCTGGCTACGGTGAAACCCTGTCTCTACTAAAAATACAAAAAATTAGCCGGGCATGTTGGCAGGCACCTGTAGTCCACCTACTTGGAAGGCTGAGGCAGGAGAATGGCATGAACCTGGGAGGCGGATCTTGCAGTGAGCCGAGATCACACCACTGCACTCCAGCCTAGGCAATGAAGCGAGACGCCATTTCAAAGAAGAAAAAGGAAAACTGTGATGTTCTAAAAAAAAGTTCCAGGCTTTCAAAATTAACTACAATTTTAGCTCTGAGTCTTTCAAAGATGGTTTTATTAGGTAGAAAAACTTCCTTTTCATACCTACATTGTTTAATATTTCTTTTATCGTGAGGCAATGTTGATTTTGTCAAATGCCTTTTATGAACGTATTGAGATAATCTTTTTTATTTACTATATTGATAATATGTATTATAAATTTAATTTTTCATTATTTTTAATCTCTGTGGGTACATAGTAGGTCTATATATTTATGAGATACATGAGATATTTTGATATAGGCATGCAATGTGAAAGAAGCACATCATGGAGAATGAGCTGTACATTCCCTAGGCATTATTCTTTGATTTAAAAACAATCTAATTATACTCTTTAAATTATTTTAAATGTACATTCATGTTATTATTAACGATAGTCACCCTGTTGTGCCATCAAATTGTAGGTCTTATTCATTCTTTCTATTTTTGTCTTATATTTATTCATTTTCAGATGTTTAATGAGCTTTGAATTCTAGAGATTAATATCATTTGGTCATGTTGTACAATACTTTTTATATGTTGCTATATTCAATTTGCAAATATTACCTGTGGATTTTTGTGCCTAAAATATCTTCATAAGACAAATTGGTCTGTAGTTTTCTTTTGATATTGTTGTCTGGTTCTGTTATCAGAGTAACACTGGCTTTGTAGGGATTCTTTGTTGCTTCTCCTCTATTTCTATCAAGACTTTGTGAAAGATTAGTGTTATTTCTTCCTTAAATATTTGATAGAACTCACAAATGAAGCCAGGTAGTCCTGAGCTTTGCTTTGCTGGAAGTTTTAAAATTACAAATTCAATTGTTTTGCTTGTTTTAAATGTGTTGATTCTTTTTGTTTGTATGTGAGTTAGTCTCAGTAGTTTGTGTATTACCAGGAACTTATTTCATTTAAGATAACCAATTTATTTACTTATGATTTTTCATATTATAGTATTTTCAAAGAATTTTAGTTTCTTCTATCAATATGAATGTTCCTTCTTTAATTTTGATTTTGTTCATTTGAAGTTTCTTTGTTTTTTTCCCTCCATCATCTGAGCTAAAACTTTGTCAATGTTATTGATCTTTTCAAAGAATCTTTCTTTGGCTTCTTGGATATTCTCAATTTTTTCTATTCCCTATTTTATTAATATCCAACTTAGATGTTATCATTTATTTGTTCTATTTTCTTAGTTTTAGTTTCCTTTTTTTAATTCAGTCACATAAGATGGAAGGATACCCTAGTTATTTGAGATTTATTATCCTTTTAAATATAGGCATTCACAGCTATAAATTTCCCTCTAAGTTCTGCTTCATTCAATGAGTTTTAGTATATTGTGTTTTTCTTTTCATTCATGTCAAACATCTTCAAATTTATCTCATGATTTCTCCTTTTACTCATTATTTAAGCGTGTGTTGAGACCATCCCAAATTTCTACTGGTTATTAATTTGGAATTGTATTCTACTGTGGTCCAGTAACTTTCTTTATATAATTTCAATCATTTTAAAGATTTTAAGGGTTGTTTGTTGCCCTAAGATATTATCTATCTTGTTGGATGTTTATTCCACATGTTCTTGTAAGGAATATTTATTCTGCTGTTTTATGGTACAGTGATCTATACATGTTTATTAAGGTTAGTCTATAGTGTTCATATCCATTATTTTTCACATCTTTATTTTGTGATCATTTGCCTAATTGTTTCATGCATTTTGAAAGTGGAGTGTTTATGTTCCAATTATTGTTCCATTGCTTATTTCTGCCTTCAATTTTGTCATTTTATGCTTTATGTATTTTGGGGCTTTTTTGTTAGATGCATACATGTTTATAGTTTATGTTTGCTGAAGAACTGATTTTTTATCATTACAAAATTTCTCTCTTTAACTCTAGTACCTTTTTATTTTCTTCTCTATTTGTCCTTATGTTAGTAGAGTTACTTCAGTGCTTTGCATTTTATATATACATATATAAAAATATATTTTTTAACTTTTTGCTATCAATCTATTTGTACCTTTAAATTTATGGTTTTTCTACTGTGAACTGCATGTAGTTGGCTTTTGTTTATTACTTCAGTGTGAGAACTGTTTTTGATTGTTAAATCAAGTCGCATTTTATGCTATTTTCCATATTGTTGGGTGTGTGTGTGTGTGTATATATACATATTTTTTCTATATGTCTCATGTCCTTTTCTCCTCTATGCCTCCTTCCCTGATTTCTTCCACAATAAGTAAATATTTTCTAGTGTAACATATATTTTTTTTAATTTTTCACACAATTGCTGGGTTTTTTTTTTTTTTACAGTTGTTTTAGGGCTTACCATATACATATTAACTTATCCAGAATGTGCTTTAAATATACAGATTTATTTCCTGTGAAATGTAAACACCTATTTCTATATAGCTATGGTTCCTTCCTCCCTATTTTTTTGCTCTAATTTAAAAAAAATTTTAAAAAAATATCATGTGATATCATACTTTATACATATTATATACTTTATATAATTTTCTTTATCCAGTCTATCATTGATGGGCATTTGGGTTGATTCCATGCCTTTGCTATTGTGAATAGTGCTGCAATGAACATATGCATGCATTTGTCTTTATAATAGAATGATTTATATTCCTTTGGGTATATACCCAGTAATGGGATTACTGGGTCAAATGGTATTTCCAGCTCTAAATCTTTGAGGAATGACCGTGCCATCTTCCACAATGGTTGAACTAATCTGCGTTCCCACCAACAGTGAAAAAGTATTTCTGTTTCTCCACAACCTCTCATTTCTCTAACAACAAGTGATGTTGAGGTTTTTTTTTTTTTTCATATGTTTGTTGGTTGTATAAATGTTTTCTTTTGAGAAGTGTCTGTTCGTGTCCTTTACTCCCTTTTTAATTGGGTTGTTTGTTTTATTTTCTTGTAAATTTGCTTGTTTCTTATAGATTCTGGATATTAGACCTTTGTCAGATAGATAGACTGCAAAAAATATCTCCCATTCTGTAGGTTGTCTGTTTGCTCTGATGATAGTTTCTTTTGATGTGCAGAAGCTCTTTAACTTAATTAGATCCCATTTGTCAGTATTTGCTTTTGTTGCATTTGCTTTCAGAGATTTCATCATAGTATCTTTGACCATACCTATGTCCTGGATGGTATTGCCTAGATTTTCTTCTAGGATTTTTAGAGTTTTGGGTTTTAAATTTAAGTCTGTAATCCATCTTGAGTTAATTTCTGTACAAGGTGTAAGGAAGGGTTCTTGCTTCAGTTTTCTGCATATTGCTGGCCAGTTCTCTCAGCACAATTTGTTAAATAGGGAATCCTTTCCCTATTGCTTGTTTTTGTCAGGTTTGTCAAAGATCAGATGGTTGTACATGTGCAGTTTTATTTCTGAGTTCTCTACTTTGTTCCATTGGTCTATGTGCCTGTTTTTGTACCAGTACCATGCTGTTTTGGTTACTGTAGCCTTGTAGTATGATTTGAAGTATGATTGTGTGATATCTCCAGCTTTGTTCTTTTTGCTTAGGATTGTCCTGTCTATATGAGCTCTTTTTTGGTTCAATATGAATTTTAAAATAGTTTTCTTCCTAATTCTGTGAAGAATGCCAATGGTAGTTTAATGGGAATAGCATTGAATCTATACATTGCTTTCCAAAGTATGTCTGGCCTGCATTTTTTTCTTATGAGAAGTCAGCATTTAATCTGGTTGAGATTCCCTTATACGTGACAGTTCATCTATTTCTCTTATTTCAAGATTTTCCCTGTATTTTTGGCTTTCAGCATTTTTACTATGATGCATCTGCTTAAAGATCTCTTTTTCTTTATCCTCTTTGGATTTTGCTGAGCTTCTTAGATATATAGGTTAATTTTTTAAGTTAAATTTGAGAAATATTTAGACACTCTATATATGTATATATACATACATATGTAGTGTGTGTAAATAATCTCCATATATAATATATATACATATATTTTATATATATCTCCGTGTCTCTCTGTGTGTGTATATGTGTGTATATATACTCTCTTGCCTTCTATTTTTGTACTCCCATTATACTTATGTTAGTGAAGTGGTAAGGTTAATGGTGTTTCACCTTTCTCTGATGATACATTCATTTTCCTTCATTCTTTTTTTTTTCTGCTCTTTGGGTAGCATGATCTTTTCTATCTGTCTTCAAGTTCACTAATTCTTTTTTCCACCAATTCAATCTGTTGTCGAATCCCCCTAGTGAATTTTTCATTTTAGGTATTGTATTTTTAAATTCCACAATTTCCACTTTATTCTTGTTTAACATAATTTGTCTTTTTATTATGATTCCTGTTTGGTTTGACGTTGTTGTTAAACCTTCCTTTACTTGTTTTATAGATAGATAGATAGATAGATTTCTTGAACAGATTTGTAATAGTGACATTGAAAAAATTTTTACATCTGAAATCTAGGCCCTGTCACAGGCAGTTTGGGTTGTCTGTTTTATTTTGTTTTTCTCTGTGTATTAGTGAGAATTTTCTGCTTCTTTTTAGATCTTGCATACTTTATTGAAATCTGGACATTATAAAAAATGTCTGGATGCTGTTTTTCTCTTCCATCTACCACTGTTATTTACTTGCGTATTTATTTAGTGTCCTGGTTGTCCTATTTTGGTAAAGTCTATTTCTCTTATAGCATGAAGGCTTCGGTGTCACTGCTCAAGTTGGCAGAGCTCTGGGTATGTGCATAGTCACCCTGGGGCAACAGTGGTTTTGCAGAGCTTTTTCTCTTTCATTTTTGCTCTCTATGTTAACCATTCGTCTCAGTTGCTGCTTTTTTCTGTCTTGTTTTGACCTGGTAAAGCTATTATTTCCACAGAGCTGGAAAGGGGGTGGAGGATTTATTTGAGCAGATTTCAATGAAAACACCTTAGACTCCCACTGTTCTTATCCAAGTTTTCATAGTTTTGCTTGCATAAGTGCTTCTCAATTTGTCTACCCTTTTGTTCAATTATCGATTTCAGACATGGTTGTTTTAAATAATTGTGTGCAGTTCTAATATTGTTACATAGGAAATTTGCTGTGCTCCTTATCACACCATTCCAGAAACTCCAGCCCCCAAAGTGACATTTTTTTAGAACATATTCTTTAATCATAATCCAGTATATAGTACTTACATATCTTGTTTCCTTTGATCAACATTATGTTTAAATACTTCATGCGTATTTTTAGTATGTGACTGTAGTTTTGCTCTACATAAGATTTATGAAAATTTTACATAATCTAATATTATTTCAATATTGGTTTTTGATAACTACCTTATATGATATCATGTAAAATAGGCATAGGCTTTGGAGTTACCATGTATATAATAGCAGTTAATCTTGGTAACTTAAGGAGAAAATGTAGAGTGTTATTTCACCTTTATCTGCAACCATTTAGTTAAAAATAATATTAGGCAAGTAGGCAAAATGTTAATAGTTGTTAATATTTGGTGGTAGTACATGGTATTTGCGTTATTAGTTTTTAACCATATTTTAAATTTAAATCTGTTGCAATTATTTATATAATTAAAACGATCATAGAAAAAATATACTAAATATAAATAGCATGCTGTTATTTAAAGATATAAACACTTAATTTCCTAGGACTCATGAACTATAACCTCAACTTCCTATTTTTCTAAGGACTCAAAAGTTTATAGCTTGTTTCCATGTTTTTTCAGTTTCCCACACAAGGTGCACAAGTGAGTATGAATACGGACATACACATACACCTACACATGTGCACATAGTCCTTTGAAAACATGATGAAATAACTAATACTCCTATTACATTTTAATGAGACTGCTAGACACTTCTGACACAAATGAAATATGAAGTAGGTCTGACATTTTAGAATATGTATTAAATAACAACTTCGTAGGATAGAAAAATGGATTTTATTTGCCTTGTCTCTAGGAAATTTATCACAAATAATTACTGGGGGTTTTTGCAAAAATACAGTAATTACCTCTTTTTGTTTCTTACATATACTAGTTGAATACAAAAATATGCAATTTTTCAGATACATAATTTCAGTATGATTTATAAATCTCTTTTTCTCAACTTTCTTTTTTCTGGGCTCTAATATTTTCTGCATTTTTAGTGAGCAAAATTCTGATCACTCAACCCAAGTTAGGTGACAGTAGCCATAAGCTAGGTTTTCTGTCAGGGTATTTTTCCAAAGTAGCTAGAAATGAAATCTAAAGTTGAGGATAAAACTATGTCAGGCTAGACCATACTGAAGACAATAAACTCAGTTTGATACAGAGCTGTGGAATTCAAGCAGATTATAACATGTAGATTAGAGTCACACATTCAGTCAACGTGAACAAGCATGCAATATAATGCTTATTTTACTCAGCATTTTAGTTTGTGCTTTGTTATCAACTCCTCTGAGAAATCTTACCGAACACTTCCTAGACTAGCTTGATTTATACTCTTACTTTCTGTTATATGTGCTGTGGTTTGGTTGTTTGTCCTCTCCAAACCTTATGTTGAAATTCAGTCTCTAGTGTAGCAGCGGAAAGTGGAACCTGGTGGGAGGAGTTTGGGTCCTTGGGGTGGATCCCTCATAAATAGGTGAATGCCGTTCTTCAGCCGGGAGTTTTCACTCTATTAGTTTGACACCCCACCCCCTCAAGTGCAATCTTTGCATGCAGTGCTGTCTCTTTTTCCACTTTCCACCATCAATTGTAGCAGCCCCGGGGTCCTCAACAGATGGAGATGCACAATTTATAACTTTACAGCACCAGAATTGCGAACCTTATAAACCTGTTTTCTTTGTAAACTACCCAATCTCAGGTATTCTGTTACAACAACACTAAATGGAGTAAGACACTGTGCTGGCTTCCTACATCTCTTCTATCACAACCTTTATCATATCATATCATATATATATATATATTTTTTTTAATATTTTCTTTTAAATATTATCTCTGTGAGGTGTGGCCAATGCATTTTCCAAGGATAGATTAGTGTTTGCCACCTAGTCACTTTCTTAGGCACTGTGGAAACAAAATCCAGTAAAACTTTCTCTTAAGGATGTGACAGAAAGGTGTGTGTGAGTATTTGTGTGTTTTTAAAAACAGACTTTTGGCCGGAGGCGGTGGCTCAAGCCTGTAATCCCAGCACTTTGGGAGGCCGAGATGGGCGGATCACGAGGTCAGGAGATCGAGACCATGCTGGCTAACACGGTGAAACCCCGTCTCTACTAAAAAATACAAAAAATTAGCCGGGCGAGGTGGCGGGCGCCTGTGGTCCCAGCTACTCGGGAGGCTGAGGCGGGAGAATGGCGTGAACCCGGGAGGCGGAGCTTGCAGTGAGCTGAGATCCGGCCACTGCACTCCAGCCTGGGCGACAGAGCGAGACTCCGTCTCAAAAAAAAAACAAAAAAAAAAACAGACTTTTGAGTGTATTATCATAATAACTCTTGGAAAATTTAGTTCAATTGAGTACAGTTGTGAAGTGAACTATGGTTGATTGTCTGCAAAGATGGATGCCAACAATTCCCCTCATCCCTTTAACTCTTCTCCTAAAAAGTGGAATCTATTCCTCCACCACTTTGATCTGGTCTTATAATGTGTGACCAACAGAATGAGGCAGACTTGATTTAGTGAAAGTTCTAGGCGTAGCCTGGAAGAATCCTGGAGGCTTCCACTTTTTTTCCTTACCTGAATCACCAAAGAATCTCTGACTGCATGGAGAGAGAAGTCTGGCCACTCTGAGGCATTTCCCTCACCCCAGCCAAGGTGCCAATGAAGGGAGTAAAGACATGTTGGATCCTTTAGCTGTAGTCAGACTTCCCCAAGCAACTTTGGGGAACTGACCAGAGACAATTTTTCCTCTTTGAGGCTGGCTCAATATGCTATCATAAGTAAGTAAGTAGTTATTATTTTTATCTCTAAGCTCTGTAGCGGTTTCTTACACAGCAATAGATTTCTGAACCAGAAACTTACAGAAAGGAGGGATTAGTTCCGTGGAGAGGTGTAAATGTAGAGAAAAGAAGGCAGGATTAAGAGAAGTGTAGAAGATAAAATCAACAATGAGGACAAAAATGACAAAAATGGGAAAATCCAATAACTTACTGATTTCACATGATTAAACGAATGGTAATTGCATTAGCTGAGATGTAAAAGAATTGTTTAAAAGCATTTAATTATCAACAATATACTTTCCAAACAGGTTTGTTAAAACATACTTCATTTAAAATGAATTTCATTCATTTAAATTATACAATATAGTTTTTCTACTACATTCACAGAGTTGTGCAACTATCACCATAATCAAAGTTGATAACATTTTCATCACCCCCAGAATAAACCCTATACCATGCATAATCACCTTCTAATCTCATACATCAAATCTTATGCAGTCAATAATCTGTTTCTATCAATTTTCCCCTTCTAAGCATTTCATACAAATGAATTTATGCAACATGTGCTTTTCTGCAAGTGGTTCCTTTCATTAGTCTAGTGTTTATGAGGCTGATCTATGTTGTAGCATAGATTAGTACTACATTCATTTTCATTGCTGAGTAATGTATGATTGTTTGGATGTGCTACATTTTATTTGTCCATCTATCAGGTGATAGATCATTTGGTTGAGCTTTTTAGCTGTTATGAGTAATGCTGCTAGGAACACTAGTGTGTATGTCTTCGTGGGTATATACGTTTCTCTTGGGTATATACCTAAGAGTGGAATTGCTGAGTTATATGTTAACTCTATGTGTAAACCTTTGAAGAACTGATATGCCATTTTGCATTGCAACCAAAAATATATATAAGTGAAAGTTCCAGTTTGTTCACAGTATCAACAACACTTACTTTTTATTGTCTCTCTTTTGATTACAGTTGTGCTAGTGATATGAAGAGTTATCTGACTGTGGTTTTATTTGCAAACCCCTAATAACTTATGATGCTGAGCATCCTACCATGTGTCTATTGGACATTTGTTTATTTCTTTGGGAAATGTCAATACACATTCTTTACCCATTTTGAAATTGGGCATCTATCTTCCTGTTGTTGGTATGTGCATGTGGATACTTTCGTGAAAGGGCATAACTCTAAATAATTAATACGTGGATTATCAATGCTTAATTGTCCAGTTAAAATTCTTTTACTTTTGGATTAATTTCATCTTGTAATAGATACCCATTTTTTCTTCCATCTTAGAAACTTCATAAAGTTTCACTATTGTCACTATTTAATTAGAACATTTGAATGGAATAACATTCACCAATCTTGAAATGCCACAAACAAATTCAGAAAAAGTCAATTAGACATTTACGTGCTAGATATGTAAACACCGGATTCAAAGACTTGCTGCAACTCTTGTATACAAAAGAAAAACAAAGGAACAACATCAAATTTTTCATGAAAATTTTACATCATTTTATCAGCTATATTGTAATCTATTTCTGCAAAGTAATTATAATATTAGTATCCACTTATAAGTGAGATATTGAAAACACATCTTGTAGTATTTCTATTTAAACAAAAATACATCTCAATTAAGACATATTATATTCGATACATAGATGACAGATATCATGGTGCAGAGGGATTGACTCATATGGTAAATAATGCATTTTTAATATAAAAAGGTGCTCTGGATCACCAAAATTATGGACTCTATTGGTAACAAATAATACAATGGCACCTTTTCAACAAAAAGATAAAATATGTTAATATTGCTGTCTGCATTTCACACATGGCTGATGTGTTTTGAACGTTCTTGTTTACCAAGTCATTTCAATACCTATCGTACAGCAACAATATGATATCCGTGCTATTTCTACTACAACAATTTTACAGATTAAAAATATAAAAACATGAGATTAAGTAATTTGTTCAACATACTGTTATTAACTACTAGAAACTAAATTCAAACCCAGGACACAGAGCTTCAAAGCCTTCACTATTTATCCCTGTGTGATACTGCATATTTCTCATAGAATCAGGTCAGAGCTATCTGTTAATTTCTTTCTTTGTACTGCCTTTCTTGGGGCATTGTCCAGATATAAGCTTTTTACATTCTGTTAAGAATGATTGGAAACTGCCGCCTACTGTCATGTCACTATTATTGATATATATGTTTTTATTTCTATATTTTTTTCTGACTCATTTCAATACACCAGATGCTTTTGCATGTATTGAATGGAGGTACTAAAAGATTGGTGTAAACTGGAGAACTTGTTGCCTCTCCAGGTGACTCCACTACACAGCCACAGTTGAGACATAATGGTCTAGAAGAGAGGATAATATTGCTATGCAAAATGATGTAAAACACGAACCTCTGAAACTGTAATAACTTTGAAATTTACAATCTGAAAAGTGCTTTTGTTTCATAAACAACTGAAATATACCATAAATAAACGTAAGTACTAGACTGTTATCACCAGGTATTAACTCACCTGAATTGCATGAAACAGTAAAATTTCATGTGAAAAATTCTAAGATACATGATATTTTCTATTTATTATTTAATTATTATTTATTTATTTATTTATTTTGAGACAGTCTCGCTCTGTCACCCAGGATGGAGTGCAGTGGTGTAATTTTGACTGATTGCAACCTCCGCTTCCCAGGTTCAAGCGTTTCTACTGCCTCAGCCTCCCAAGTTTCTGGGATTATGTGCGTGCAATATGACACCTGGCTAGTTTTTGTGTTTTTAGTAGGACAGGGTTTCACCGTGTTGGCCAGGCTGATCTCAAACTCCTTACCTCAAGTGATCCACCTGCCTCAGCCTCCCAATGTGCTGTGATTACAGGTGTGAGCCACCGCACCCGGCATTTTTCTTTTTAGTGTTTCAGCCTCTCTCTGATGACTGATCCCTTTGATGTCTGGACTTCTGCCCCACTTATGGAGAGAGGGTCTTTTTTATTAATGCCAGCACCCAAATCAGTAGTCTGAAGATGTGTCAGATGTAATAGATCAAAGCAAAGAGAAGATCATCAGGCTTCATCACTAATGAAACACTGAGTATTAGAATGAGTACTGAGGGTTAAATATTAAACCAATGTTTTTAAACTTTCAGGTGTTAAGACTCTGCTCATTCCTTTTTAAAAATTTATTCTTTGGAAGTATATCCTTACTAATAATGGCCAGGGTTGAGACATTTCCCAGGTTAATAGTCTCTTCCTGGGCTCAAAGGATTAAGTGACCTTAAAAAGTATAATTTAATGGATTGACTAGTAGGTGAGAGTGTTCTGTCAGGTAAGGGAAACCATTCATCTCTTCTAAACTATAAGCAGGTATGCAGTATTCTACTGTATCTGTGTATGAGGCAATCCTTGAAAACAATCTCAATTCGTGTAATAACCTGTTTTTCCACCATGTACTCACCCTTTTTCCTAAAGCAGAGTTCTATTTGGATAAACATATTTAAAAAAAGAACTGTTTGAAAAAGTCAGGCGATACTGTATTATTTCAGTCCAAATATTTTTTCATAAAACTTTGTTGACATTGCAAAGTAGGTATACTTGTGCTGAAGACAACAAGGATGTTACTAGGTTTGTGGACAACTCATGGCTCAGTCCTCTAGATTCTACTTACAGTGACAGCCTTGGGGAAAGAAGATCAGGGAACTACTTGGCTTGCTAGACAGAGAGTGATCCCCTTCTCCGTCCAACACTGTAGATGGACAGAGAAAAAATAGATATCAAAAATTCATAATGCCAATTTTCCATATGATTATATATTATTTTTCTTTTTAAAATTAATATTTTAATTAATCATAATTATATACATTTATGGCATATAATGTGATATTTTGATATATGTATACAATGTGAAATGATTTTAATCTAATTAACATATCCATAATTTCATCTAGTTGTCATTTTTTTCTGGTAAGACATTAAGGAATCTAAAAATGTAGAACTCATGTAAGTAGAGTAGAATGACGACTATCAGGGGTTGGGTGTGGGAGAAGAGGGAATGGGGGGATGTGGTCAAAGGGTGCAAGTATCAGTTAGGAAGAATACATTTTTGAGATCTATTCTACAACATGGAGAATATTGCTTATAAAAATATACCATATATTATTCTTTGTATATCTACAGATTATGTAGTTGTGTGATACTGTATGAAGGGACTTCAAAAACTTCATAGAATTGAATTTGAAAATACAAACTTTATTCTCAATATAAGCTCCATCAAGTTCAAGACACTTGTAAATGATGATACCAGGCATTTAGTCCATTGCTAAAGAACTTAGGGTTCTGGGAATTAAACCAAGTCAATGCAATCTTTTTTACATTGTTAATTAAAGAAAAATGGATTCCCTTTAACAATTATTTTAAGATTAGGAAACAAAAATAAGTCACAAGGAGCCAAATCAAGACTATAAGCTGGATGTCTAATGATTTCTTATCAAAACTCTCACAAAACTGCCTTTGTTTGATGACAGGAATGAGCCAAAGCACTATAGTAGTGGAGAAAGACTCAATGGTGAAGCATTCCTAGGTGTTTTTCTGCCAAAGCTTGGGCTAACTTTCTCAGCACACTCTCATAATAATCAGATGGTAACATTATTTGGCCCACCGGCTATTCAACACCAAAATGCCTGGAGCATCCCAAAAAACGGTTGCCATGCCCTGTGTTCTTGGATGGTCTGCTTTTGCTTTGATTGGACCACTTTCGCCACTGGGTAGCCATTGCTTCACCTGTGCATTGCTTTCAGGGTCCTGCTGGTAGAGCCACATTTCACCTCCTGCTATAATTCTTTGAAGACATGTGTTAGGACACAAGGAAGAGAACAATAGACACAGGGTCCTTGAGGGTGGTAAGAGGGTGAAGACAAAAAAACCACCTATCTGGTACCATACTTATTATCTTGGTGACAAAATAATCTGTTCACCAAACCCCCGCAACACGAAATTTACCCATGTAACAAACCTGCACATGTACCCCTCAAACCTAAAATTAAGTTGGAAATTTGAAAAAAAAAATGCTTCAGGATCTTGATTTCACTTATGTAAAATTTTCACTAAAACCTCTGCTCTCATCTAAAGCTAATCTGGACGCAATAGTTTTGGAACCCATTGAGTGGGAAGTGTGCTCCACTTTAATTTTTTTAGTCAGAATTGTGTAAGCTGAACCAATTCAGATGTCTACAGTGTTGGCTATTGTTTCTGCTATTAATTGTCAACGCTCTTCAATTGGGGCACAAATAAGATTAACTTTTTCTTTGCAAATCGATGTCAACGATCTGTCATTTCAGGCTTTATCTTTAAAATTGTCTTGTTCCTTATTAGAACAAGTTATCCATGTAGCAAAACTGCTGATTTATTTGCGGCATCAGCCTCATAAACTTTTCATAGAGCATCAATAATTTTAACACTCTTTCACCCACGCCTGCCCATGAATTTGATATTTGTTCTTGTGTCAATGTTAGCAGAATTCATGTTGGTTTTATAGGGGATCTTTCCAAACTTATATCTTATCCTTCTTAATGCCTCAAACTAGATCCTTCAGACATGTTTTAACAAGTCAGTATGAGTTTATAATGGTGCAAAAATATTAAAATCCACACATAGTTGTTATGATAATATATATTTCCCATGAACTTTTTGAAGATTCTTCCTTTGTGTTTATATATATGCACAAATGTGAGAAGAAACTTTCTAGGGCCAGAAGATAAACCACAGCAGAGAAATAGGTCGAAAAATTTAAAATTCCTGGAACTTAAGCAAGCCTGGAATATTTTACTGAGGGAAGGAAATGCTCTCTATCAGCCAGGGTAGAAAGATCTTGAAATCTTCAAAACATTGAGTGGAATCCTCAGAGATCACCTATGTTAGTAGGTCAGCACTAAAGGTCACTCTGGACCAGCCAAGAGGAAGCTTAAAAACAGATTTCAAAAGGGGCCAATTGGTTAAAAGTAATTTATTTGTGCGTCCAAACACAATACAAATTTATTTCTTTAAAAATGCAATAATACTTAACATCCATCAATGAATAGAATACACACAATTAAAAGAGATCGTATCCAATAAATGATCAGATATGCAAAGTAGCAGGAGAATGTGCCCCATATCCAGAACAAAATAACAACCAACAGAAAAGACACTGGAATAACAGAGATGATAGAACTAGTAGATAGGAACTTTAAAAACAGTCATTATGAAAATACTTCATATGTTTAAGACTATAGGAAAAAATTAAGCACACTGAAGAAAGAAAGTAAAGACATTAAACAATAAAACAGGACTTTAAGATATAAAAATACAGTATCTAAAATGGAAAATATGCTGGATGAGATTAGTAGCAAGTTGCACATTGCAGAAGAAAATATTAAGCACACTTGAACACAGAAATAGTAACTATTAGAAATGAATCATAGAGAGACAAATGACCTAAAATAAATGAACATAACATCAGTGAGTTTTGGGACAGTACCTAACAATCTAAGCTGTGAAATCGTAGTCTGAGAGAATGAATGAAGAGGTGAAGATAAGGTAAGACAATAAAAACAGTTAAAAAAATAATAGTGGAGACTTTTCAAAATTTGATAGCAAACATAAACCAACATATCCAAGAAGCTCCATAAAACATGAGTACAATTAAATTAAAGAAAACCATGCTAAAGCACATTAAAATCAAATTGCTAAAATCAGTGATTTTTTTTTAAAAAGGGAGTAAAAGCATCCAGCAATGGAAAGAATAATTACATAGAAAGGAACAAGATTCAAGTTAGAGCACTGTTTAAGTCGGAAATGATGAAAGCCAGAAGAAAATAGAGTACTAAAAGGCACTGGAGTGGGGAGTGGGGGTGGAAATTATCAACCTAAAGACAAATAGGTTAAAAGTAAAGATGGATGGAAAAAGCTATAGTATGCAAATGCTACTGAAATGAACAGTAGACTGGCTATGTTGATATCAGAGAAAGTACATTTTAGAACTAGAGATAAAATTTCATAATAAAAAGGCATGAGTTCATTGAGAGGACATAACAACATTAAATGTGAAAGAATAAATGTTTTTTCTAAGATTGAAAACAGGACAAATATGTTCACGCTCACAAGTTTTGTGCAACATTTTTCTGGAGATTCAACTCAGCACAGTAAGGTAATAAAAAAAGTATACATTAGGGAAAATGTGGCATAAAAGATGTTTCCAGAAAATCTGAAGGTATCATCTAATGAGTTTAGTGATGTTGCAGAATATGAGGTCAATATACAAAAATCTGTTATGCTGCTACATGTAACAACAAACAAACAGTTGGAAATTGAAATTAAAATGAAAACAATGCCTTTTTCAGTAGTATAAAGATATTTTTGAGTAAAACTTATGGCATGCTCACTAAACAGTAATTCCCAAATAGATATCAATCCTATAAAATTCAAACATTAAACTAAAGGTAACTACTTGAAGTCACTTGGAGAAAACAAAAGGTGTCAGATTCCAGTGGGATGAGGGATGTGGGAGTAAAGTAGTTCCCCAGCTGCACAGATTTAGGCCTGAGGATAAGTGCCAGCCACATGCCCTGCCCAGAAATGTAGGAGGCATCAGTGTAAAAAGGCACAATCTTTTGGATGAGAAGAATTAGAAACCTAAAGCCAGGGGGAACCATTAATAAAATGAATGGAGGAATCTTAAAAAGCGAAGAGCCAATGAAAATTCTTCCATTCTGTCTACTGACATTTCTGACTAATTTTTGAACCATGTGTTTGCAGAATAGACTTAAGGAAATTCTGCTAAATAACACATATCAAACATGAGAGTCGCTGCCTATGCTATAAGGTTTGCATTTTAAATACAGCAAGAAAATTACCTGCTAACAAAATACACATCAGAGAAGAAAAAAAAAAAACTAACAGTATTCAAAATATTTACAATATAACTTGTACATTGTCAAGCATAAAATCAAAATTAATCAAAGCACAAAGCATTAAAAAAACCTCAAGGGGAAATAAAATCAAGTGACTCTGACCCTGAGATGAACCAAACGTAAAAACTACCAGAGAAGAATTTAAAAATGACTGTTAAAATTACTTTTAAAAAAGGAAAGCAAAATATGTTTTTAATGTAATAAAAGTTAGAAAATATCAGCATATAAATAGAAAAAGGGACAAAATAGAAATTCTAGAATTCATAAACACTGTGGCTAAAATTCAAACAATATTAATGTAATGGATTTTTCATTTGACTGGAGATGATGGAAAAAAGATTAAATAAACTTGATGTTGTCAATAAGAAATGTTCCAAGACAAAGAATAGACAAAAAAAGACCGAAAAATAAAATAAAATAAAAGAACAAAGCCTCAAATACCAATTATATAATTTCAAATGGCCCTACATACATATATGTGAAACCCCAAGGCAGCAGTTAGGAAGAATTGGATATAAAAGTTATTTTTAAAAAATAGAAAAAAAAATCTATATTTTAGGGAAGACATTTTAAGAGTCACAGATAGAATACATGCTTAATGGATACTAAGAAAAATAAATGTGAATAATCATACAACATGCAAATAAAAATTTAATCACACAAAATAAAAATGTAACATTATAGTTAAGTTTTTGAGGGCAAAATATAAAGAGCAAATGTTGAAAGCAACAAGAGAAAAAATATGTATGAAACAGAAAAGAATGACAATACGTTTGTATGCTGGCATCTCGGTAGAAACCATGAAAATTAAAAGAGAATGTAACTGCACATTAAAAGGGCTAAAAGATGAAAATATAAACTATTAATTCAGAATTCTACATCTAGTAGAAATATTCTTTAGAACTGAGTAAAACAGATATTACACAAAATAAAATGAAATGAATTTCTACTAAGTAGGCATGCATTATAAAAACTTGTAAAGAAAATTCTTTAGCTTTAAGGATTAGTGTGTTAAGTGAAATCTCAGGCCATATAAAGAAAAAAAGATTATCAGAAATGGTAAATATCTTTGTAAATGCAAACAGTTATTTTTTTCTTTATACTTTGTTTTTATATTAATTTCTTCGTAAGATTTCTAACTGCTTGAAGCAAAAATGATAACATTATTCTGAAGGATTTAAAAGACATGTCCATATAACACACAGAGCAACTATACAGGGAGGATATGTATTAGTCAGGGTTCTCTAGAGGGACAGAACTAATGGAATATATATATACACACACACACACACACACACACACATATTCTTTTATATATAAATATATATAAGTGTATATATACTTATATTTAAGTTTGAGACCAGCTTGCAATTTTTTTTTTTTTGAGACGAAGTTTCCCTCTGTCACCCAGGCTGGAGTGCAGTGATGCAATGTCAGTCTTAAATATATATGTATATATCCACACACACATTTTATGTATATATTTATTTATTCATTTACATATTTGTATATAATTTATTTATGTTTAAGTTTATTAAGTATTAACTCCCATGATCAAAAAGTTTCACAATAAGCCATCTGTAGGTTGAGGAGCAGGGAGAGCCAGTCCAAGTTTCAAAATCTGAAGAACTTGGAGTCTGATGTTTGATGGCAAGAAGCATCCAGCAGGGAGAAAGATATAGGCTGGGGGGCTAGGCAGTCTCTCTTTTCATATTTTTCTGCCTGCTTATGTTCTAGCCCTGCCTGCAGCTGATTAGATGGTGCTCACCCAGATTAAGGGTGGGTCTGCATCTCCCAGTCCACTGACTCAAATGTTAATCTCCTTTGGCAGCACCCTCAGAGACATACCCAGGATCAATACTTTGTATCCTTCAATCCAATCAAGTTGACACTCAGTATTAACCATCACAGGATACAAACCTAAATGAATCAGTACAATACTAATTCTAGGGAGACAGTGGAAAATTAATAACATATTGTAATCTTTATGATAACCACTAAAATCATGGCTAGAAAATCAAATTGGGATGGATTCTGGGAAAGAAAGTTAAACATTTAAAAGCCAATTAATGCAGTTTGCCATATTAAGAGAATAAAGAAGCAGAAGTGGATGATCATTTCCATAAGTGTAGAAAATCTTTGAAAAAAATGTATCACCCATTTAGGCTTAAAAAAAAAAGAAAATAAATACTATCAACAAAGTAGGGATAGGATAGATACTTCTTGTCCTGATAAACGGCAAATGTGTACATTAATACACTTATTTTTTGAAGGCTGAAGGATTTCTCCCTGAGATTGGAGAACCATGATGTCCACTACCAGTGCTTCTATTTAACATTGTGTTGGAGATTCTAACTCTTGCAATAAAACAAGAAAAAGAAGTATAATGTATAAACATTTGAAAGAAGTATTTCCTTGCCTAAGATATGATTGTGTATGAATAGCAAGAAAAGGAATCTATAGAATATTTCCTAATTGAATATAAAAAGTCAATATTAAATCAGTTGACATTCTATATCCAAAATGAACAATTGGAAAAATAAATTTTAGAAAAATTAAAATAGCATTTAAAACACTTAGGAAACACTTTAAAAATAGATGTGCAAATATAAGGTGATGGATATGTTAATTAGCTTGACAATGGAAATCATTTTCCAATGTATACAAATATCAAAACACATTGTACACCTTGAATATATGCAATATTATTGTCAATTTAAAATATATATATACAAGACTTTTCACTTAAAAGTCCAAAATGTTGCAAAGGGAAATTAAAGAAGTCCAAAATAAATTGAGAGTTATGTCTTGTTGAATTGCAGGACTAAATATTGATAATATAGCAGTTCTTTCCAAATGTATCTATAGATTTGATGCAATCTTCCCCCAATCTCAGGAAACTTAAGCCACCTTTCTTTAAAAAATTAGCAAGCTGGTGGCTGCGCACAGTGGCTCACATCTGTAATCCCAGCACTTTGGGAGGCCGAGGCAGGCAGATCACCTGAAGTCAGGAGTTTGAAACCAGCCTGGCCAACATGGTGAAAACCCATCTCTACTAAAATTACAAAAGTTAGCCAGGCAGGGTGGCGGGCGCCTGTAATCCCAGCTACTTAGGGAGGCTGCGGCATGAGAATCTCCTGAACCCTGGAGGCAGGGGTTGCAGTGAGTTGAGATTGCACCACTGTACTCCAGCCTGGGCGATAGAGGGAGACTTCGTCTCAAAATAAATAAATAAATAAATAAATAAATAAATTGCAAGCTGGTTTCAAACTTAAATATAATGAAAACATATCTAAAATAGCACAAACAATCTTTAAAAAAGAATAGTGAGGATTTGTATTATTTGATTTTAAGATACGTTCTAATACTCTAGTATTTCAAAGGTTTAAATCTAAGAGCTAAGACCAAAGCATTTCTAGAAGAAAATCTAGGAGTAAAACTTGGTGACATTGTGTTCAGCAATAGTTTGCTAAAATACACAAATATCATAAAGTAGAAAAGAAACAATTAGGCACATTGAACTTTACCAATTTTTTTTTAAATAATCAAAATCAATACTAAAAAATTAAAAGGCAAACAGAAAACAGGGAGAAAATATTTTCAAAATATTTATCTGACAAAGGCTTATATCCAGATTATCTTGACGGACTTTAGCAATTTAAAAACAAGAAGTAAAAACTAACTAAATAATAAATAAATAAATAAATAATAGAAGCAGCAAAATATTTGAACATTTATTTCACCAAAGAAAATATATAAACGAAAATATTCAAATAAAATAGATGCTTAATGTTATTCATTGTTATACACAAATTAAAACCAAAATGACATACCAATACACACTCACAGGAATTTCTATAATTAAAGACTGCCAATATCAAGTACTGGCAAGAATAAGTAGCAACTGAAACCATCCCTTTGAAAGATACCATCCCTTTGAAAAACAGTTGGGCCATTTTGATAAGTATATCATCACTATACATCCCAGAAATATTACTTCTATGTTTTTGCCAAAAGAATTAAAGATATATGTATTAATACAGACATGTATTTGAATTTGCATATGAACCTTTTTTCATATAAGTGAAAAATTTGAATCAACCCAAACTTCTATTATGTAATGGATGGAGGTACAAACTGTGGTATACTCTAACTCTATCATACTACTCAGCAATCAAAATTAACAAAACTTATGTGTCCAAGAAAGGTGTCCCAGTTAGGGACATTTTAATAAAAACTTGAAAAATCACTAGAGGTTTGGTTGGCAAATAGACGGAAATACTTTTCTAGAGTGGCTAAGAAAATGGTATGGGTTGGGATGGATTTGGAAGCATGACAAAGAACAGTAATTTTATTTTAAGTGCTATTAGGAAGTCATTGGAATGAGGGAAAATGACATTATTATATCAACTAAGAGAGAGTGAGACTATGGGGTTTGTGCCGTATATTTGAGAAGAAGAAAATAATATTTTAAAAT
The DNA here is from genome assembly GCF_003255815.1 of Theropithecus gelada. Lineage (NCBI taxonomy): Eukaryota > Metazoa > Chordata > Mammalia > Primates > Cercopithecidae > Theropithecus > Theropithecus gelada. Next base: position 34,385,714 of record NC_037681.1, on the reverse strand, counting down.
AGAATGGCTATGGAATATTAGTAAAAGAACAATCAACGAAGATTATTAAGTCTGAGGCTTGAGCAAAGGGAAATATGCTGGTGCCATTGGGAAGGCTGGAAAATGAACATATTTTGGGTGGAGGGAATCAAGATCTCTGGTTTAGACATGTTAACTGAGAGGTTCTGAAACACCTAAGTATGCAGTTTGGCAAGTCAACTGGAGAAAAGGGAAAGTTTAAGGCTCGAGATATAATTTGTACGTCATAAGCATAGAGATGGGGTTTTAAAGTCACAGGTCTTAATTAACTGACCTAGCGAGAGTACGTATAATAAGAGAAGGGAAAGGGATTATTCCTCTACCGAATTTTTGAGACTGGATGGAACAGCTTGAAAGATTATGATACAATTAAAAAATGGTAGCATCATACAAGCTGGGAAAATAAAACAAAATCTAGAAGAAATTGGTCTTCAGTGTGAATGCCGTGAGAGCTTTCTGAGAACAGAGACTCTATCATTAAATTTGGAAAGCTGGAATGATGAGTGATCTTGCCAGCAAACATTTCAATGATGGAATAGAAGCCCAATTACAGGATATTGAGCAAGAATGGGAGTAGGGAAGTGGAAACAATACCTGGAGACAATGACTCCGGTAAAATATGAAAGGACCTATGCTTCAGGAGGATTTCTATTTTCCTCACTGATGGGAGGGATATCTGTGGGCCTTGGTAGTAGATTCCCTCTCTCTCCCTCAAAGCTCCCCAATTTGGAATCCACAGATTGTATCCCAATCAGCCTGCCACTCACCTGTTCCATCCCTGAAGAGCCTGTCCTCCTACCCCAGACACTCAGCGAGCTCTAGGGCCCTCACAGGTTTAGCTTGGTGTTCCTCAGAGGCCACTTCCATAAATTCTTTGTGAGGACCTAAGATCCTGTACAAGACACAGATCCTCAGGAGCTACCTCTACAACTATGAAGTGCCACAGCTCCTTTAGTAAAAGCTTTCTGTGGAATTGTGGCTCCATTCCTGTCCTCGTACTTTGGAAGTATTTTTAAGTTGTAATGATATAAAAAGGAGGGGACTTTTATTTTTTCCATCAACTCAATGCTAGGGTCCTTTGTGCCAGATAGGTTCAATGGAAACCAAAACAAATTTCCAAAGTCAAAATACTGAGTCCTCATTTCCCCACCCTATCTATGTTAAATATCTCCCCCCGCCTTTTTTTTTTTTCTAAATACTGCAAAGTTGCTTAAATCTGACAACTACTCCAACATGCAGTAGTCAAAATCTCATTGCCATAACAATCCCCTTTGTTCTTTTAGCCCTTCATCCCAATATCTTAATCCTGCTGTTCCTCTGGACACCTTTTGCTCCTTTCTGACAGTCAGTGGAATGATGATCTGCATTTCACCTAGCCAGATTCTCCTGTTTTCAATCAATCCAACTCATGTCCTGTACAGAGAGTAGCACTGAAAGCTGCAGGCATCAATTTCCACCCTTGTCATTCAGAAGCAAAGAGTGGGCTTGTGGGAAATACTCCCTAAGCATCTTTTACCATCATCAAAGCTGTACATCCTAGGATCACAGTGGTTATCCTCAGTAGTGTCCAAGAGTCTATATATACAAAATCTCATTTTTCCTCATACAACCTAGTGAGGAAAATGTTACCATTCATATTTATAGATAAGAGAATTCACTCAATTATTTTATCTAATAAGACCAAAGTTAACAAGCTCCTAAGTGGTAGGACAAGAGTTGAAATTCATGTTCATCTCACTACATACATGTCGACATTCCACTACTAAAATACTCCTTTTCAGAAATGTGTCACCAGAATGTTACTTTATGTAGATATTTTAGTCAATTATTCCTTTCACCTTTCTGGCTCTTGGCATTTGCTGTTGTTTCTCTCACTTCTGTACATTTCTCAACACTCAGTTCAGGCAAATTTCCCCCTCAAAACCTTTTCTGACACCCACTCCCTAGGCTACAACTCATATGTGTTCCCACAACAGCCTATCTATTCTTACTGAGATGTACAGTATTTGTCTGTCTTCCATAACAGTATAGCAGCATATATCTATGAATGAATGGATGAATACCTAAACAAAGGAATATATATGTGGATCTGTCTTTAAAAATCTCAGCATGGATCATGCATATCAATTTTGGAGCCTCCACACATTTGGCAAAGGCATACCCTACTAAAGATCCTTAATAGAGGCATTTTTCTCTAACCCTGAACCGGAGGTAGCAGCTGTCCTCTAGCCTGGGATTATTTTTACATTACACTGCCTGTCAAACGGGAGCGAGTGGAATTTTCCTCCTAATGTTTTCCACCTGCAACCCGTCCTCTGAGCTGTGCCATTTCTGCCTGTTTGGTCCCATCCCTACCTCTCCGCTAGCAATTGAGAAATCTTTCTGTCTCTTAAAATGAGTACTGTCAATTTTCCCAGATGCCATTTGCTCCTTGTCTCAAGACCTCTGCTCTCTTATTAACCACTCTTTTCCTTTGATTCTTGAAGCTCCCTGGCTTCTTAATATCTGCCACTTTCCCCTTTTAAAGAAACATCTCAGCCCTGTCACTTGCACTAAGTACCAGCTCATCGTTAACCTTCTTTTCTTCAGGCCTTGAAACTCTCTGAGTGCCTCTCTTGTAACAGTGTCTGTAATTGATTTCAGTCTGGGCCTGGCTCTGGTGTAGCTGGGCCAGTCCGGGCTAGAAAACAACTGTCTCGAGGTGGATAGTCAGGCATCTTCCTGTCGCAATTTACTCCTGACTTGAGGCAAAAGGGCACTTGTATAGTTAACGAAGTTACAGTTCTGAGCTCTTTGCACTTTGCTTTTGCCAAATCACTCACTAATTGGCAAGTAGTAATAGGGTCAAAAATGTCCTGCCATGTGCAGAAACCTAGGCTTGGGTTTCAGACAGTTGTGGAACTTGGACCCTACCTTATGGTTTTTGCTATTACTCTGAGAAACATGGCTTCTGTTGGTATACTGTAAGCATTTCTGTTTTAAGAGTATCACATTATTCAAAGATCATCTATAATCAAGTAAGATAGCACATTCTTGGATTGTTGCTAGATTTGTAAACCTTATCTACTTTTAAATGTCTCAGCGACTCTGTGGATGTGAACATCCAACACTTAATAATTGTAATCCCTCTCATTGTCCTTGTTAAGTTTGCTCACCGCAACCTCTGCCTCCAGGGTTGAAGAGATTCTCCTGCCTCAGCCTCCCAAGTAGCTGAGATTACAGGTGCCAGCCACCACACCCAGCTAATTTTTGTGTATTTAGTAGAGAAGGGGTTCCACCATATTGGCCAGGCTGGTCTTGAACTCCTGAGCTCAGGTGATCCACCTGCGTTGGCCTTCCAAAGTGCTGGGATGACAGACATGAACCACCGCGCCCAGCCTCTGAACTGTATTTTTACCTGCAAATAACCCTTTCATAGTTTTGTAATGCACCATATCCAATCAAATGGACTGTCCTATGGTTTTGTCTGCTAAATATCTTCTTTAAATTTATCCACTTTTCTTTATGTTCACTTCCATTAGTTCAGTTTTTCTCTTCTATTGGTGCAACCTCATCCTGATTGCTCTCGTAGATTCTAGGGTTTTTTCTTCCAATCTGTTTCTTTCATTGTACATAAAGAAATCCATCCATAATAATAATACAGTTTTGACTACTACAGCCTGTCTTTATCTCTCAATAAAGATAACTAGAGACATAGATTTAATAAAAGGAACTTTATGGTGACCCATAAGAAGCCAGTCTATTCCTTTGGACCCAGTGTTTCTCGTCTGAATTTGAGGGTCATTCCTGAACTGACCCTATCCTCCAGTTTTGACTGCTCATATCTTGAAAAATAAAACTCCTCATTATTCTGAGAATAAGGGACATAATTTTTAATGTAGACAAAAGCATTTGTATGCTAGGCCCTTGCATCCTTCCATAGTAATTCTTACAATTTTGTTTTCAGATCTCTGGTTTTCCTGGAATTTAAATTATTGAAAAGCTCAGTGTACTCTTCCACATCAGAGTGTTTCTACATCCTCTTTCTGCCTGCAATGCTGTTTCCTTCTCAAATCGCCTCCTTCAAACCTCAGCTCTATTGTTAATATCTCAGAGTGAAATCCAGAGCTAGCAACGTTGCATCTCTTTGACCCTGATTCTGCCTTTACATGTCTCTCTGATTGCAACCAAGAAAAGTTCTGTGCATTTAAGGATTTTTGTAATTACTGTGGGCATTGGGGTCATGTAAAATCCAGTGAAATCTTCCCATTTTGAGATCTATAATCTTAATATATCTGAAAAAATATATATATATATATATATATATATATATCCCTTATGTCCTTTAAGGTAATATATTCACAGGTTCCAGTGATTAAAGAATAGACATCTTGACACAGGAAGACGTTATTCTATTCTGCTTGTCACATTCTTCTCTGCTTTCCTGTAACACTTCATCTGAACTATTCTGTTTGTGTGAGACAGGGTCTTGCTCTGTTGTTCAGGCTAGCCTCGAACTCCTAGGCCCAAATGATTCTTCTGCATCAGCCTCCTGAGTAGCTGGGACCACAGGCATGTGCCACTGAGCTCAGCTCATCTGAACTTTTTTTTTTTTTTAACATTTAAATCTATCTGTCTGTCTATCTATCTATCTATCTACCTATCTATCTATCTATCTATCTATCTACCTATCATCTATCTATATCAAAGCATATTTCTTCTCTGGTATATTAAATTGAAAACTATTTGAAAACAAAATGTACATGTAATTTGCTTTTCTGTCTCTCCACTATCCCAATCATATCTGCATGGACTTAGAAAAAATATCTAATAAATAGCAGGCTTCATTTCACATTTACTAAAATATTAAATACATATGAAGTCTTTTCTAACACCTGAAGTAGAAAAATGTGCCTTTCCCTAAGGACGTATTTTCCTAACAAAATATTAACAGATATATTTTGATAGGCATCATTGTTCCTATAGAACAAGACCAAAAAAAAATTTTTAAAAATTAAAAAACGACATCAATTTAAGTTCAGAAGGGTTTTTAAATGTCCTCAGGGAATGACTAAGAGTCTACTAAAATGACCCCTCTGCAGAAAAGTCAAAAATCTTGAAATACAAAAAGCAGCTACCTGAAGAATAAAGAGAAGTAGTTATAACCTGGCACAGAGTCCTCTTGTGAGTAGAAATATTTTCAGGACTAAGTTGTCTGTTTTTGTCTCTTCCATTTGGGAGACAGAATAAGTTACCACTCATAGTACCATGGGGTTTCCTCATGAAGAATGTATTCTTCAGGGAAGTTATGGAAGTTTTGAAAGAGATGAGAGGGTTTCAGAAGTAAATTAGCCAGAGAGGAATTCCCCAAATTCTGTCTTCCACATTCCTGACTGACATCAGATCAAGGCACATATGGAGCAGACACAGCTGCTCAGTTAAAGACAAAAGGTTGAACTGTGTTTGCCACCCAAGAAATAGTTAGTAGTCTGGGTTCAACCAAGCCAATTATTTATAAAACAAAAGCAGCACACTCACAACAGAAAAATAACAGAATCTACATTTTTTATTTCCAGGATACAATCCAAAATTATCTGATATGTGAAGTAAAAGGAAAACATGAACGTCTCAAAATAAAAGATAAGAAACTGAGAGCAATCCAGATGACCCAGCTGTTACAATTGGCAAACAAGGATGTTAAATCAACTCTCATCCTTTCCTTAAATTATGTAAGGTGTACGTGCCCTGCAGAAACATCAACATAGGAAACTGAGGCAGAGAATATAAGATTGTTGTTGTTATTCACGGTCCTTTGTAGTTCCATGTGAATTTTAGAATTATTTTCTTCTATTTCTGAAAAAAAAAAAAATAGCACTGGGACTTTGATAGGGCTTGCATTGAATCTCTAGGCCACTTTCGGTAGCTTAATACATTTTAGAGCACTGAAACTCCTATCTCAACTAGTCTGTTCTGTTCACTAATCCCTAAATTCATCTTCCTTTAGGAAATCTAGATCCCTCTCTCAACAGAACTACAGTTTTTCTCACCAGGATTAAGTGGGAAAGGTATAGGTATACTACTATATAAAGCTAATATTTGCTTTGAAAAAGATAAGTGAATAAAGAGTAATTTTCTTCATAGAAATAAGCATAATCTCAGACTTGAATAAAAGGATTAGGAAGGAAGGTCTAGGGAATACAAAATTTTATTCATAATAAAGCATACATGTATAAAAACACTCAAATTATTAAATAAGATGAGAATTTCAGTGTCAGGGTTGAGATAATTTCACATACTGTTGGTGCTAAGATGGAGCTGGACATGAGACAGAAATGGAGAAGCCTGCTTTCAGGTATAGACTATAAAAGAAGCAATTCACAAAACAGCAACAATTATTTTCTGTTTTCTGTTATTTAGGTTCATATGTATATTTTTCTGTGCCATTTTACTTGACTATTGATGTACACTCTTCCTGCATTCTGTAATGTTTCCCTTTTTCCTTTATGTAGCTCTTATTCCATTCGGTTTTATCCTTAATTATTTTCATGTCTACCTCTAACTGGATTACAGGTACCTTGGGGACAGGGGATAATCAAATTCATATCTATATTTCTGTTTCCTCCTATTGTATATAAAGGATATTTTCAACAGGCATCTGTTAAACACATGTCAACTTCCTATTGAGCACCCTAAAAAAGGATCACATCTTCAAAACTTTGAAATATTTTCTTGTGAACAAAAATTTTTTACATACGTATTTTGTTCCTGTGACAATCACAGACTTTTACCTCTTTTTGGTTTTAAACTTTGTTTGGTAGGCACACTTTCCAAAATTCCGTTGTTAAATTCACGTGTTTAATGTTTGCTTATCCTCATAAATATTTATCTGACATAATAATGAAATAATAATATTCTATCAATTCTGGCAAGGTCTCCTTCATAAATGCCCAGGAGAGTTCCCATTTCTCATATCCATATGGTTAAGGTTTTCAAGATTAATTCATTATTCCCATATTGACAACAAATGTAACTGCATCATAAATATTAATTACAAGGATCAGTGTCATTCCTTTCACCCCATCCCTTGTAATGTCATTACATTGTTTATGAAACTAATATTTCTCACCACCTTTTTCTCAGTGCTACAACATTAAAATGTAGAAACACTTGGATTTTCAACTTTTCAATAGATGTTCATTTTTGGAAGGCAACAACTATCAGAATTTATTTTAGAATTTACAAAAACAAGTATGCATACAAACTCTTGTTTGCCCTTTACCTCCATTTTAATTTACATAGCAGTTGTTTAAATTAAGATTTAGAATTTTGGGAGTATTTACCAAGCTTTCCATCATATTGATTTTGATGTTCAGAGGTATCTTCAGAAGTCTGTGAAGAATGCTTACTGTGCAAGAATAAAGGGGCGTTTTATTAAACATAACTGGCAAAAAAAGATAAAGGGGCTTACACATAAAGTCCAATCACGATGTATCTTATATTGTTAAAAATAAAAGGGACAGTTAAAAAATCAAATAAAGCACAGAAGCTAAAGTAAAGGTTCACTGTTAGGCACATCCCAATGAAGATACATGACGTGGTCACTGGTTTCCATCCCACCACCTCCACTCTACTTCTTTCCCTCTCCAGGATGTTACACTCTGATTCTCAAATACTTTGGCAGGAAGCTGGTTTTAGAGGCAAAAGTCCGTATTAGAAAAAAATGCTGCCGTGTATTTTCTAATATTTTCTCTGACTCCAGCCTGAAAAATATATCCTTTTCATAGCACAGATTAAACCACCATGATCTGGAAGAGCTTACTATAAGTACTTAATATATTGCAATATTTGGTGTCATCTTTCCTTCGGTTATGAGAGGAAATGAAAGGAACAACAAATTTGTTTATTGTCAGTAAATATTGTTTAAAAAAAAAAGTAAATATAATTGTCTTGATCTGCTCAGCCGAAGCTATGAGATTGCTTTAGTTTGTAGATTTTGTCAACTGCATTTAACCAAGGGTAAGAAAACAGAAATCTAAAGAATTCTCATCGGCTGACTCTCTTTTCGGACTCAGCCTGCCTGCACCCAGGTGAAATAAACAGCCTTGTTGCTCACACAAAGCCTGTTTGGTTGTCTCTTCACATGGACACACGTGACATTTCCTGCCGAAGACCCAGCACAGGAGGACTCCTTCCAGAGACTGGTCCCCTGTCCTTGCCCTCACTCTGTGAGGAGATCCACCTATGATCTCGGGTCCTCAGACCAACCAGTCCAAAGAACATCTCATGGATTTCAAATCGGGTATGGGGTCTTTTCACTCTCTTCTCCAGCCTCTCTTGCTACCCTTCAATCTCTCTGTCTCACTACACTTCAATCTCCCGGTCCTTCCAGTTACATTTCTCCTCTCTAGTAGAGACAAAGGAGACACATTTTATCCATGGACCCAAAACTCCGGAGCCGGTCATGGACTCAACTTTCCCTTTAAACTTACCTCCTTCACTATGGGCAACCTTCCATCCTCCATTCTCCCTTCTTCTCCCTTAGCCTGTGTTCTCAAGAACTTAAAACCTCTTCAACTCACACCTGACCTAAAACTTAAGTGCCTTATTTTCTTCTGCAATACCTCTTGGCCCCAGTGCAAACTCAACAGTAGTTCCAAGTTGCCAGAGAATGACACTTTCGATTTGTCTATCCTATAAGATTATCTCCCCACCTTAATCCACAAGCATGGGACACCTCTACTGTCTCCTTGGTGACTGATCATGCATCCCTTACCATCCCATTAAAACCTAATCACCCTTAACCTGCTCAACACCAATATCCCATCCTGCAGCACGCTTTAAAAGGATTGAAGCCTGTCATCACTCACCTGTTACAGCATGGCCTTTTAAAGTCTATAAACTCTCCTTACAATTCCCCCATTTTACCTGTCCTAAAACCAGACAAACCTTACAGGTTAGTTCAGGATCTGTGCTTTATCAACCAAACTGTTTTGCCTATCCACCCCATGGTGGCAAGCCCATATACTCTGCTATCCTCAATACCTCCCTCCACAACACATTATTCTGTTCTAGATAAACCTAACTGACCCCACAAATCCCAAATCACAAACTATGCTCAACTTACTCTCTATAGTTCTCATAACTTGAAAAGTCTATTTTCTTCCTCACACCTGATGCATATACTTTCTGCCCCCCTGCACTACCTCTCAGCAAGCTGAACTCATTGCCTTAACTCAAGCCCTCACTCTTACAAAAGGACTACAATATTTATACTGACTCTAAATATGCCTTCCATATCCTGCACCATCACACTGTTATATAGTCAAAAGGAGGTTTCCTCACTACCCAAGGGTCCTCCATCATTAATGCCTCTTTAATAAAAACTCTTCTCAAGGCCACTTTACTTCCAAAGGAAGCTGGAGTCGTTCACTGCAAGGGCCATCAAAAGGCGTCAGATCCCATCATTCTTCACTTAGGGCAATACTTGTGCTGATAAGGTGGCTAATAAAGCAGCTAACTTTCAACTTCTGTCCCTCATGGCCAGTTTTTCTCCTTCTCATCGGTCACTCCCACATACTCCCCCACTGAAACTTCCACCTATCAGTCTCTTCCCACACAAGACAAATGGTTACTGGACCAAGGAAAATATCTCCTTCCAGCCTCACAGGCCCATTCTATTCCATCATCATTTCATAACCTCTTCCATGTGGGTTACAAGCCGCTAGCTCATCTCTTAGAACCTCACATTTCCTTTCTATCGTGGAAATCTGTCCTCAAGGAAATCACTTCTCAATGTTCCATCTGCTATTCCACTACTCCTCAGGGATTTCTCAGGCCCCCTGCCCTTCCCTACACATCAAGCTTGAGGATTTGCCCCCACCCAGGACTGGCAAATTGACTTTACTCACTCACATGCCCCAAATCAGGAAACTAAAATATTAAAATAGACACTTTCACTGGAATGGTAGAGGTCTTTCCCACAGGGTCTGAGAAGGCTACCATGGTCATTTCTTCCCTTCTGTCAGACATAATTCCTCAGTTTGGCCTTCCCACCTCTATACAGTCTGATAACGGACCGGCCTTTATTAGTCAAATCACCTAAGCAGTTTCTCAGGCTCTTGGTATTCAGTAAAACCCTCATACCTCTTACCATCCTCAATCTTCAGGAAAGGTAGAATAGACTAATGGTCTTTTAAAAACACACCTCATCAAGCCGAGCCTCCAACTTAAAAAAGAGGACTCTGTCAAGAATAGAGCCTGAAAACTCGCCAACCAAACAAGTAATTACTCTGAACCCCATTTGGCACACTCTAATTGGATGTCCTGGGTCCTCCCAATTCTTAGTCGTTTAATACCTGTTTTTCTCCTTCTCTTAATTCAGACCTTATGTCTTCCTTTTAGTTTCTCAGTTCACGCTAAACTGCATCCAGGCCATCGCCAATCATTCTATATGACAAATGCTCCTTTTAACAACCCCACAATATCGCCCCTTACCACAAAATCTTCCTTCAGCTTAGTCTCTCCCACTCCAGGCTCCCATGCCGCCCCTAATCCCACTTGAAGCAGCCCTGAGAAACATCGCCCATTATCTCTCCATACCACCCCCCATAATTTTCACCACCCCAACACTTTACCACTATTTCATTTTATTTTTCTTATTAACATAAGAAGACAGGAATGTCAGGCCTCTGAGCCCAAGCCTGCACGTATACATCCAGATGGCCTGAAGTAACTGAAGAATCAGAAAAGAAGTGAAAATGGCCTGTTCCTGCCTTAACTGATGACATTACCTTGTGAAATTCCTTCTCCTGAGTCAGAAGCTCCCCCACTGAACACCTTGTGACTGCCCCCCTGCCTGCCAGAGAACCACCCCCTTTGACTGTAATTTTCCACTACCTATCCAAATCCTATAAAACAGCCCCACCCCTATCTCCCTTTGCTGACTCTCTTTTCAGACTCAGCCCACCTGCACCCAGGTGAAATAAACAGCCTTGTTGCTCACACACACACGCATGCACGTACACACACACACACACACGCAAAATAATTCTCATCACCACTTCATAAAATTAACTTGAATACCACTCCCTCCCCCTTCCCTTTCCTGGCTTTCCGTAATAATCTATGCAAGATGTAATATTTTTTAAAAGATTTTAAAAACTGGTTAATTCTTTTTATTCCATGTTTTTCCTTGTAATCATAATACACGACCACAATATTTACATGAATGCTGCATTAGTTTTCTATTGTTGTATAACAAATTGTTCCAAAATTTTGTGGCACAATATAACAATAAACATACATTATCTCTTATATTCCCTGTAGGTCAGAAATTAGGGAGTAACTTGGTTGTGTGGTTCTGGCTTGAGGGCTCTCATCAATTTCAATCAGATGTCAACTGGGGCTGCAGTCATTTGAAGGCTTGACAGGGACTGGAGGATCCAATTCCAAAGGGCTCTCTCATATGACTGGCAGGTTCCTTCCTGCATTTGTCAGGAGATGTCAGTTTCTCACCACAGACCTCTCTAGGGAGCTGCTGGATTGTTTACATGACCAGTGGCTAACTTAAGTTAGGCAAAATAAATTATAAAAAGAAAGGCAATACCTCAAAAATCACACACTATCACTTCTTCAGTGTTCACTTGGTCATGCAGATTGGCCATGATTCACTATTAAAAAATGTGTATTGGCCATGATTCACTTTTTTAAAAAAGACTAATACGCCTCCCATAGTGAATCATGCTTCTCTTCTTCTGAGCCCTCCAAACAGTTTCAACCTCTACCTGTTACCCAGTTCCAAAGTCACTTCCACATTTTCAGGCATCTTTTCAGCAGCGCCCCACTCTACTGGTACAAATTTATGGTATTAGTTTGTTTTCATGCTGCTGATAAAGATATACCCGAGACTGGGCAATTTACAAAAGAAAGAGGTTTATTGGACTTACAGTTCTACGTGACTGGGAAGGCCTCACCATCACGGCAGAAGGCAAGGAGAGCAAGTCACATCTTATGTGGTTGGCAGCAGGCCAAAAAAGGAGCACTTGTTCAGGGAAACTCCCCTTTCTGTAACCATCAGGTATTGTGAGACTTGTTCACTATTATGAGAACAGCATGGGAAAGACCTGCCCCCATGATTCAGTTACCTCCTACCAGGTCCCTCCCACAACATGTGGGAATTCAAGATGAGATTTCAGTAGGGACATAGCCAAACCATATCAGGAAGAAAGTGCACAAGGCTGTAAAAACCAGAAATCAAGAATCATCAGGATCCATCGTCATGGCTGGTTATCTACTACAAATATTTCTTCCAATTTTCCGGCCGTCTTCAGTGGATTTCTTGACTTCAACTTAGCACCCACCCATAGGTTACACTCTAAAAACCTGAAAAAACTCCAACTATAAGAGCACCAATTCACTTAATCAGCTGTCTAATTCAACCAGCTCGCCTTGAATTTTACTTGATCAACTCCTCATGAAGTGTATATTTGCTCAATCAAAAACACAGTGAGATACCATCTCATACCAGTTAGAATGGCGATCATTAAAAAGTCAGGAAACAGCAGATGCTGGAGAGCATGTGGAGAAATAGGAATGCTTTTACACTGTTGGTGAGAGTGTAAATTAGTTCAACCATTGTGGAAGACAGTGTGGCAATTCCTCAAGGATCTAGAACTAGAAATACCACTTGACCCAGCAGTCCCATTACTGGTTATATACCCAAAGGATTATAAATCATGCTACTATAAAGACACATGCACACGTATGTTTACTGCAGCACTATTCACAATTGCAAAGTCTTGGAACTAAACCCAAATGCCCATCAATGATTGACTGGATAAAGGAAATGTGGCACATATACACCATGGAATACTATGCAGCCATAAAAAAGGATGGAACATGGATGAAAGTGTAAACCATCATCCTTAGCAAAGTAACACAAGAAGGGAAAACCAAACACCACATGTTCTCACTCATAAGTGGTAGTTGAACAATGAGAACACATGGACATAGGGAGGGGAACGTCACGCACAGGGGCCTTTCAGAGGGTGAGGGGCTGGGGGAGGGATAGTATTAGGAGAAATATCTAATGTAAATGACGAGTTCATGGGTGCAGCAAACCACACGGCACATGTATACCTATGTAACAAAGCTGCACGTTGTGCACGCATACCCCAGAAATTAAAGTATAATAAAAAAAGAAATGTATGTTTGCTCAATTTCCACTATTTACTTTTAATTATTTTCTTATTCAACTTAAATTTTAGAGTCTGTCATTCCACTATCGCTCTTGGACATACCTTCTTATCATTGACATTTAAATTTTACAGTAACAGATAATAGTATCTATTTTCCCATTTTCAAATGAACTTCTTAAAAGTACTGAAAAAGTTTACACAACAGTGTGAGTATCACTATTATTTAATGATTGCAAACCTCAAACGGGACCTCAGTTTCCCCAGGAAAACGTAATAGTTTAGTCAACTCATTCTCTGAATGAAACATTTTTTTTCCTCCTTGAAATGTGACCAACTCATTTCCTCTTTCAATATTACTGATGTCTCCCTCTTAACTAACAATATGTAAGCTATCAGATGGGAAATCTCTTTACTTCCGTTCAGTAAACACATAAACCTTGGTTACATCACACTCATCCTTTCCTTCTGTTTTGTTGCAATAGATCAGTAAGGTTCAAACTGTAGCATGCGTCAGAATTACCTGGAGAGTTTGTTAAATCATTGATTGCTGGTCCCTACTCTAACTTGTAAAGCATTCCAAAGTGATGCTGATGTTGCTGGTCTGAAAACTGTACTTTCAGAATTACTGTAATAGAGAACATATCACTGATTGGTGTAGTTAAAATCCCTCCACTGGCGCCCTGGACTCCAACACTTTCCTATTATTAGGATTATCAGGATATTTATTACTCTTCTTTTTCCCAACCCCATAAACATATGTATATATGGACATTTGAAACAAACTTTTCTGTGAACCAATACCCTTCATAAATCTCCCTTTGACAAGTAATTTTTTTGAAATAATTTTCCAATTTATTGTCCACATTCATTCATTTCCCTCTAACCCCTCATCTCTTTCCAGTGTGGCTATTTCCCTGATCCACCCAACTGAAACACATTTTGATAAATTCATGAACTACCTCCAGCTTGCTAAATCCAAAGGGCATCCTTTTTATTCCTCATATTGATTTTTCTATTTCTTCTTTCTCGAAACACACCTGGTTTCAATTACACCATGCACTCCAGGCTTATCCAGAATGAAAATGTCACTATTTTATCCATCTCTGTTTGTTCCCATTTTATGATTATCTTTATAGGCTTCTTCAACATTTAGCCATTAGATTTTAGAGTCCCTTAACATTTTTCCCCAAACCTTCAACTTTCCTTCTCTATAATCTGTTCCCAGACAATTTTATGCTTTCCCAACATTTTAATCACCACCTTGATGCTGATTACTCTCAAATATAAATTCATGCTTAAGAGCTTCCTTTGATTATCCCTTACCTGTATAGCAACCTGACTGCTTGATTTCTCAATTTGAATAAACATAAGCACCTCAAAGACAATATTCCTCGACCCCTATTTATTTGCTTTCTTCTCCTGCTTTGCACACCAGATTGGATTCCTTCCCATTGTTTCTTATATCAGAGAGTAGTTTCCACATCCAGTCAGTGAAGCAAGTTACAAACCTAACTGCCATAATTGGTACCTCACTCTTTCTAACACTCCATATTCAAACTATCATATAGTCAAGTGCACTTCACATTTTAAAATGGCTCCAAAATTCATGTATTTTCAATATCTATATTGATAGAATTTTAGTTGCTATTCCTCCAAGGTTTATTTTCTTATGTTCTGTAGCCTGAGAGCAAACTTCTTATTTATGAATTTCTTATTATGAATTTCTTTCTATTTATTCATAAAGTTGACTAAACTTTATGAATTTCAGGGTTGCTTATTATTATCAGTTCTGGAATATGGTCAGTTTCATTGCCCCTGTATTTGCTTTCCCTCTGAATTCTACTTAATTATGTCCTGAAGACTCTTTCTTAATTATCCATTTGTTTGATTTTTTGCATAATTTCTGTTTTTTGCTTCTTGCTGCTACATTCTGAAATATTTTTCTGCTCTAATTTATTTTTCATATATGTTTAATTTGCTCATTTAATGAATCCAATGACTGTATTATGTCAAATATTAAATTTTTAATTTCTAGAAATTCTTTTTAACTTTTAAAATATACTTGAACTCTTCTGGTAATTCTCTGCTCTATCATCATCCTTTTATTGCTTATGTAATTTTAAACATACTTTGAAATATTAATAGTTTATGTCTGAGAACTCTGATAAGTACAGGCTTTTGAGATTTATTTTGCAGTTTATTTGTCTACTATCATTCATGGGGGTGAGGAGATTCTATATTGAGAGCCTACCTAGCATTTTTTAAAATTATGAAATTATGAGCTTATATTTAATGGAACTTTATTTTTAGAGCCAGTATTCAATGTTTGTCTTTAGATAAATAATGCACTTGATTACTTTGAAATAACTAGTTTGAGACTTCTTCTAAACTTAATTTTCCATTTTTATGTGTGACAATAAGAGCATATGAGTAATGTGAATTCAATTATAAAAGTCAACTTGAGGCCGGGCGCGGTGGCTCGCGCCTGTAATCCCAGCACTTTGGGAGACCAAGGCGGATGAATCATGAGGTCAGGAGTTCAAGACCAGCCTGGCCACCATGATGAAACCCTGTCTCTACTAAAAATACCAAAAATTACCTGGGTGCAGTGACAGGTACCTGTAATCCTAGCTACTCAGGAGGCTGAGGCAGGAGAATCGCTTGAACCCAGGAGGCGGAGGTTGCAGTGAACTGGGATGGCGCCACTGCATTCCAGCCCTGGCGACAGAGTGAGACTGTGTCTCAGGAAAAAATAAAAAAAAAAAACTCGAGTATGTGTTTAAGAATTCTCAGGGTGGACTTTTTTTCTTCCTCTTCATAGACTATTGAGGCCTGTGCATATCTCCTCTGTCTATGCCTGAGGTATAGAAATTTTAAATGTATTTTTCTTATTGCTGTATTCCCAATGTGTAAAACAATCTTTGACACCGATTAAGTATTTAATAAATACTTGAGGAATGAATGTTTAATGTTGAGTAGTTATAACTGATGTAAAGAAATCATGTCCTGGTGTCCCTGCAGAAAAAGGTACTGATGCAAGGGAAACAGACCTCATGAAACATCTGTGAGAGTAGTTTTGCAGGCATCAAATAACTTACAGGTTTTTTCCGTCTTAAACATGTGTGAATGATTTTTACAGAATATAAGCTCACAGAGAAAAGCTATTATAAATAAAAAAGAACAAATATGCATTTTAACTAGAAGAAATTAATACATCTATTTCAATCTTTCTGAGGTAAAACATTGATCAATATTAGGATATCTACTAGTAGAAATTATCAAGTTATATAGGTAGAAGTCAAACATGAAGAGGGTATCTTTTTGTCTGTGAAGTACTTCATAAAGTGCCCAAACTGACGCTCAAATTTATGCATCTTTGACTCCAAACCTATATTCTTAAACTATAATTTATATTGAAAATTGTCAGATGAGGGGCAGCACAGAAATTTTTCAGAATCCTAGAGTATAAAATAAAACTTTATTGCAAAAGAGTAAGTTGTTTGACATAAATAATCAAAACAAATCCGTTTCTATTATATATTTATATATATAATATACACATATTTCTCATATATGTATGGATATACAACAATAAGGAAAATAGCTTTAACAAAATTTTTTTTATTATACTTTAAGTTCTAGGGTACATGTGCACAACATGCAGGTTTGTTACATATGTATACATGTGCCATGTTGGTGTGCTGCACAAAATTTCAGTTGCATTCACGGGGGAACCGAACCTGGACCTCCCGCATGGCAGGTGAGAATTCTACCACTCAACCACCGGTGCTAGACATTTTTTAAAAATCTCTGTACCTCAGACATAGAGGAGATGTGGACCTGTCTCAATAGTCTATCCAGAGGAAGAAAAATAAGTCTACCCTGAGAATTCTGAACACACACACACACACACACACACACACACACACATATAATAGCTAGTTATAACAGCTAATGGGAAGACAACCATCTACAATAACCATATATACATAGAGATGAGAACAACATGCAGTTCTGATGGAATAAATACTCCAAAATCTTATTGAGAAACAATGGATTGTTAAATATGATAAGGTCTTTAATGATTCCATTTTTGAACTTATATCAACAAACATATCACCCCAAATTAACAAGTGTAATTTTGTTTCTATGTAAGTAGGGACACAATCAAACAGATAGAATTAACTCTGAGTATTTAAAAAGAAGGAATTCAATGCACAGGATGAATTACACAGAAGATGAAAGAGTTTCAAACAGCAGATCTTAAGCTACCAAGAGATTAACAATAGCAACAGACAATATTACCCTTAGATTGGAGGGATATAGGGAATGGGGAGAATTTATTGGAGCCTAGAACCCTGGCATAACTGTAATTTAAAGAGGAGATTTACTGGCAACTTGAGATGCTGTGCAAGGCAGAAAAGGAAGGGAAGAAATAACTTTGGCCTCACCTCCCTTCCCACCTTCCAATCTCCCACCAGTACATCCCATTGGACACAGCCATTTGGAAGCCTTTAAAATTAATCTCTAATGACAGACTCCCTCCCCCAGGACACTGAGGTATAAGCAAACCAGGAAAGGTTGACAAGCTGATAGGTGGGCAAAACCTTACCTTTTCTTCTATGTTTTTTTCCTAATATGAATCTGAGCACATTTTTCATTGTGAGCATTTAGTGTATATACTTGACTGCTCTTTGTATCATAAAATTGTTAAAAGCATTCTTCTCTACCATAATTTCTGGGTTTTTTTGAAAAAATATTTTTAATGACTGTCTTTTCTCAATGTATTACCTTAAAAATCAATTTTTTGAGATTATTTCTAATTGTTAAGGTGTTAGAAAATGTATATAAGCCTGTACTTTATACTTATATTTTATTTTTCCTTAGAATAAATTCCTGTAAACTGACTTGATGGGTCAAAGTTAGTAAAGTTATTAAGTTTCTTGACTAACACAATCCTATTTGTATATTTATATGTATATATGAAAAATTTATAGCTATTCATAATCCTATAGTATATATTTTAACTAAAATTCTATTCCTGCATTTGTATATATATAAAATATGCAAAAATTTAAAATTATTGATAATGCTATAGTACAGATTTATCACTCTTAAACATTTGGAAGACAAATATTTTTTCTACTAGTGAATAGACTATATTATTTATAATTCAATGTTTCTAACTTTTATTTTTTAATAACCTTTATTATTTTAGGACAGTTTTAGAGTCACAGAATTCTTGTGAAGATAATACAGAATTTTCGTATATACGGTTTCTCCTATTAGCAACTTCTGATACTATTAAGGTACATATGTCACATTTAGTTAACCAATATTGAATTATTATTATTATTAACCAAAGTCCATTTTTTAATTTTAACTTCCTTAAACCTTAACTGATATTTTTTATTGTTCCATGACCTCATCTAGGATGCTACATTACATTTTGTATGTAATGTTTTATGTAGTATTTAGTATTGAGGCTCTTATTCAGAGCCTAAACAGACTCTAATTAATTAGAGCCTAACAGTCCTCTGGCTAAAAGGACTAATAATTGTGACCGTTTCTCAGACTTTCCATGTTTTTGATGAACTTGACAATGTTGAGCAGCACTAGTCAGATATTTTGTAAGACGTCCCTGAATCGAAATGAGTCTGATGATTCTCTTATGATTAGACTGGAGTAATGAATGGGCTTCTGGGAGGACGACCGCAGAGGTAAAGTGTCATTCCATCACATCGTATCAAGGGTCCCTACTATGACCATGACTTGTCACTAACGATGCCAACCTTGATCATTGCTCCCAAGATAGTTTCTGAGGTAACAAATTATTTGGAATTATTCTACATGGGAAATTTGCTTATTCTCCCCTATTTATATGTTTATTCAAGTATTTATTTATCTCAGTTTAAATGTATGGATATTTATGTTACACTCTAGGTTATAACATTTATAATATTTTAAATTTTATAATAATTTTATTTAGTTACATTGAGGGGAATCTGTGCATAAAACCTTGATTATTTTCTGAGTGATCGACAAAAGTTTCTTGGGTTAAAGGTAATACATTTTTGAAGGCTTCTGATATAATTTGCCATAATGCCTGTCATAAATGTTATAAAAATGTCCACTTTAGGCCGGGCGCGGTGGCTCAAGCCTGTAATCCCAGCACTTTGGGAGGCCGAGACGGGCGGATCACGAGGTCAGGAGATCGAGACCATCCTGGCTAACAGGGTGAAACCCCGTCTCTATTAAGAAATACAAAAAACTAGCCGGGCGAGGTGGCGGGCGCCTGTAGTCCCAGCTACTCGGGAGGCTGAGGCCGGAGAATGGCGTGAACCTGGGAGGCGGAGCTTGCAGTGAGCTGAGATCCGGCCACTGCACTCCAGCCTGGGCGACAGAACGAGACTCCGTCTCAAAAAAAAAAAAAAAAAAAAATGTCCACTTTACTTTGCCTCCTAACTACTTTATAAAAGGCAATGAAAGTACCTACTCTTTCTATATCCCCCAATAGACATATTGTAGAACTTTTTACGTCAAGGAGGCACGGCTTGTGAATTACTCTCTCATCTACTGTATCTACTGTATGTTTTGCTTTTATCTTCAGCAAGACCTCTAACTACACCTGTTTCAGGAATGACATTTAAACCTCATCATTTGGAGACCACAAAATGAAAATAATCCCTTCTGGGTCAAATGAATGTTTTGCTCTCCTTTTTCACTTCCTTGTGAAAGATACGTGAGTTGCATAGAGACAGTAATGGGCGTTTGTATCAATTTTACACTTCGTTCCTTAGAGTGCTGGTTGTATTGCATTTAATTGTCACAACAACACTCTATGCACAAATGGGACTGTTTATGTTTAGAAGGTGAGAAAACAAATTCCAAAAGGTCAAGGTGCCCTAGATTATATACGTAGTTCAGTGTTAATATTAATGGTGTGTGAATGCTTTATACCAAGCATAGTTAATCTTCCACAACGCTGCAGAATGTTATTCTCATTTTGCAGACTTTAAAACAGGAGTTGAAAGATGTTGAGCCTGAGGTAAGCAAAACTAAAAAGCAGTAAGGTGTTTTCCCCATTTGCATCATTTTCCTTTAAATCCATGCTGCTTCATGTAGTGTGGATAATAGTCACAGATAAAGGTAGATTTGCAAATATAATTTGTGATGTTTATATTTGGTTGCTGCACTGTGCAGTCCTGTTTGGAGGAAAAGACAGAGTAGGAAGCAGAGAAGAGTACTATAAAATAAATAAATAGATAAGCTAGAGTTCAAAAGAAGAAATTTTAAATTTGATGTCACTGTGTCACTAGCATTACTTTAATTCTAAATATTTTCTTCTTAATCTTATTAAGCCTGAAATTTAAGTCCCAGCTTGAATGCAATTTTAGAGATGCTAAGCTAGACGGCATTATCTGTGAGGTTAGGACATTTCCCATTGCCAATGTTCATGCCAAAAAGTTTAGTAAGATCCCTAGTCTTGTCACATGCTGGAATGTAAGTTTTGTCCCCTAGCTAAAGACAGGGTTATTTTTTTTCTAATAAAAAATATTATGGATTCAGACAGACAAGTTTTTAATTCGCAGCTGCTGTGTGCATTTGGTCAAACTACTTAATCTCACTAAGCCTCTGTTCTTATTTAAAATATCTCATGGTTAAAGATAACAGAATAAATCCACTATTACTCTATATAGTTAAAACATATGGAACTAGAGAAAAAATAGAGTAATTTAAAAGAAAATTTCTTAAACACATTCCACAAGTCATGAGTAACACCTGCATATTCTTATAATGATTTCAACATGAGAAAGCCTGCTGAGAAACAAGCAACAGTTCTCAGACCTCTAATAGAATATGGATGTAGTCAAAGTATCTCCAACAGGAAATTTGGTTCAGTAATACTGAGACTAGAACAGGAATTTCCGAGACTCAACGAAACACACAAAAACAGCAGAACATGGCTAAAGCAATCCAGCGGCAGAGGTGGGAGGGTGTGATTTAAACAATGGAAGCGATGTTGCCTTTCAATCTGGGTTTCATTCAAGCTGCTTCCATAAACTTTGAATCCCAACACTCTGGTAACTGCGATGCTAATCCAACCTTACATTCTTCTCGCCTTCATCAAATGCCTTTGGAGTTCATTCTAACACATACTTCCCAGTTTTCTACATATGTTGGTAAATTTTGAAATATTTTTATATGTATGACATCTCTTCTCAGACTTTGTATTTATGCTCTTTGATACCTACTCAGATTTGGGTCTCAACACAGGTTTTGAAAAGTGAGACAGATACAGTGAGTATTAAGGAGAGTCAACTTGCCTGTGCAAGGCAATTGCCTCTGGGAGAATTATTATTTAGATCTTTGATCTCGGGGAAGCAAATCTCCTTCTACGGGGATAAAAGATTTCTACCTTCACCCCTGGGATTTTGGGATTTAAGATCTCAATACCAATTATTAGAGTTCCATTTATTTCTGATCTGAACATAAGAGACCTAAAGAGGCTATAAATTCAATTAACATTGTAATTCAGGCACTTGATGAGTACAACTTAGAATTTGGCTTCATGAAACCCTATGTAGATATAACAGAGCAGTCATAGAAAATGTCTGTTTTCTATACATGCCTTGGATTGAGACTTTAAACACCCAAGTTGGCCATTTTTGTTCTCCAAGATCTTCAGCACATTCACAAGCAGCTACCTATCTCAGAAAACCAGTACAATGTATTTCTGCCATAACTCTCTACTGCCAAGGTTATGTAGAATCCCCAAACATCATATTTTGTAGACATTCAACTCTAGGCAGCTTGAAATAACATGTTAAGAATTTTTAACTGATGATTGTCTCTGAATGGAAGGCCCTTAAATGGTTCTTAAGCTTTTTCCTAGTTCTATAATAGAAAAAACAAAGATTCTTTTTATACAATAGAATTTTTAAATGCTTAGCAAAGTATGCATTTAAATTCATGCTTAACGAGCAGGAATAATCACAGAACTATCTCCTGTCGCAACCTCACTCTGCCCAACAAATGTCATCTAGCAAATAAGTGTCACTACTTATTCAAATGCCTGCGTGTTTATATTCTGTGATATCACAGTAGAGAAA
The DNA here is from genome assembly GCF_003255815.1 of Theropithecus gelada. Lineage (NCBI taxonomy): Eukaryota > Metazoa > Chordata > Mammalia > Primates > Cercopithecidae > Theropithecus > Theropithecus gelada. The sequence goes on along the minus strand of NC_037681.1, from coordinate 34,363,408 downwards.
TATTATCTATAAGGGAAGTTAATTTGTCTTGTTGACTAAGATGCTTTTCTTAATGTTTGTGGAATGAATGAATATTATTTGTGTATAATTGCTCTACTACAACATAGCTAATTTTTTATGTTTCTTAAATAATTTTCTTAACATTAGGCAAGTTATTCTATTTTTTCTTGGTTAGACTCCTTGTCCATGAAACAGAAATTTTAATATATGAAACTTAACAGATATACCTGATAAAGAAGCACTGTGTGAACATAAAGAAATATACATGTTGTTCATTCATCTTCCCTCATAGTTGGTCGTTTCATCTAAGCCTTGAGGCCAGAAGCTGACTTCTTGGGTCATATTATAATCATTCCAATCTGGTCCAATTATGTACTGGCCCAGTTCTATACCTTCATTTGTTTGTGGCCTGTTATTTTCAGTTATTTCCAGGCTGCCATCTGTTCTACTTTGACCTCTTTAAAAGTTTTGAGCATGTATAACTCAGCAGCTGAGAGAACCATGGACACATCTCTCTCTGCATTTTGCATTTATTAAGTGTTTACTATGAGTCAGAGCTATTTAAAAATGGGGAAATATATATCTCTCTAATAATATGTATTACTATATATATATATCTAATAATATGTATACGTATATATCTATAATAACAGAGTTCCATGGGTAAGTGTTCAGTATGTAGAAAAGTTGAAGAGCTGGATTTTGAACTCACAGTTATTTTTCTGCCTATTTTCTTAACTACTGTGTATACTTTTCTTTTTCATATATTAAACTAGAAATTTCCTCTACCCAATTTGATTTAAACAAATTTTATCTTTATACAGAGGCTACCTCTCTTCACCTAGTCTTATTTTTAGAGAGTAATTTTTTACTCATTTCCCTGATTCTGACCTTGAATTTGCCCAGAATGTTGTTTTCCTAAATCCCCATCTGCTTCACAAGTTTAAATCATATACAAGAGGCACATTTTTCAGTGACCCAGGCCACCTCTTGTCCTTGCTGGTAAGAGGAGGAGTCTCAGACTTCATTCTCAGGCCCTCTAGGCCATCTTAGAATCCTCACAATAGGGTCTTGGTGTTCTCCGGCCTGGTCTAATGCCCTTGTTCTCTGGAATACTCAGCTATTCCAACATCTCCAGTCTCCTGCTTCTCTCAGTAATTAAATTTAAGGAGATCGATTCCTTGTAAAGCAGGTTCATAATTTATCTATCCGGGTGATCATTATTACTTCTCATTGAGAAAACAATTGCCGTTTGAAATAGGCTTCACAATGCAGAAAAGTTGTACAGGATGCCTAACGATGATCAAAAGGTTATCCCAGAAATGAATCAAGAAGAGTCAAAAGGAAGAGATGAATAGCTAGTGACATACCAGTAAAATAACCAGATGCATCTATGCCTAGAATCAAAAACCAACTACCATAGAAAACAAATAACAAAAGTAAGGACTGTTCCATGAACAGCCCCGCATTGCCTAACACTGCCGTTTTTTATGTTCTGTGCTGAAAGAGTTCTCATTTTTAGATGGGTTATTTGTATAGTTGTCTCAAAACTGATTTAAGATATGCATAAGGTTTTATGTTCCTACCTTTGCTTTGGGATTGCGATAGCGTGTATCTCTAAGGGGCTTTTGTAGCTCTAGGGTCTCATTCACTGTGTTGTGGATGAATTCCATCAGCACATGAACTCTCAGAGTTCTGGTGGTGCTCCATTGTCACTTAAATAATGTCACTTACATATCTCTCTGTACATTTGGTCATTCTTTTCACATTACACAATCTGAAAAGAAAAGATACACTGAAACACAACAAAATCTGTGCAACGTTGTTTTGGCCTGGGTAAGCATATTGATTTTCTAGTTTTTGCTTTGGCCCCAACTTGATGAGAGCCTTTTGACTAATTACAGCTATTTCTGGGGTTTAGTTTTCTCCATGGGGGGAAGGAAAGCTCAACAAAATAACTACTAATTTTATTTTCAAATTGGCTGGTATAAATCAACTTGATATCTTTGACCCTTCAAGGCACCAGATTCAACACGACAATTTAATAATACTTTTAAAAAGAACTGCTAATAATGTGCCTGTTAGCCAGGCAGCCTACGTGCAGAATCTTTATTAAATAAGGAAACCAATACTAATGTAGAACAAGTGATTTCCCAAGGATGACATTGTTTTCTTTTTCTTTTTCTTTTTGAGACAGAGTCTCCCTCTATCACCCAGCTTGTAGTGCAGTGTGTTCTCAGCTCACTGCAAACTCTGCCTCCCAGGTTCAAGAGATTCCTCTTGCCTCAGCCTCTGACTACAGGCATGTGCCATCATGCCTGGCTAATTTTTTTTTTTTTTTTTTTTTTTTTTGCATTTTTAGTACAGACGGGGTTTCACCATATTTCTAGGCTTGTTTCAAACTCTTGATCTCAGGTGATCCACCCACCTTGGCCTCCCAAAGTGCTGGGAGCCACTGCGCCCAGGGTTTGTTCAAGAAGGGCAACCAGAATACAAATTGTCTGGCATAAGGCCCTTGTTCTCACCATCACATGCTAAATAGTTTATCCTTCTATCAAATGGACTACTTTAGATACACAGATGACTGCAGCACTGGCCTTATCTACCTGCTTACATCAATAATCTGATATTTAAGTAGAGCAATTTCTTTCAAAGGAGAAAACAATTTGAATGCTCCAAAACAAAAACACAGGGAAAAAAACTTGAAAAGAAACAAAAAATATTTAACTCCCCATAAAGGTTTGTAAGAATATGTGTTTCTGCTGGAAAGAAATTCAATGAATTCAAATGAATTCAAATTAAGCCTGTTCTTTAGAGAAAGGTGCTGTTCATTGACAAGGTGAGACCAATCAGACGGTATCAGTCAGAACAGTGTCAGAGGACAAATTGATTTTGCTGTCTTAAGGGCATATAATCAAATAATTTGTAGAAATAGAGAAATCACCATTCAACTGTTGATATCAATAATTCAATTATTTTGAATGTTAAAAATTTGAAGACAGTCAAAATTACATGTATTCCAGGTTTTAGAGACTGGCAAATCTTTTTTTTTATTTGAATATTAATATTTTTCAAAATTTGAGTCAAAGTAAATCAGATACTGACTCTTGTCACTTACTTTTTTAAATAAAAAGGCATCTCTAAAAATTTCTACTTGTATTTTATAGAAATAAAAGGTCACATTTTGTGTTTCCAATTACAAATTGTTTGCCTGTAAACAAGCACATTTTTAGGAAAAAAAAGTGCTAATAATGCTACATAAAGTTTATAAAAGTGCTGAATATGCTTTGTTTACATTCTAATATCTGGTCTTGCAGTAAATACACTAGATAGGTAAGGAAAAGAAAAATATTTTCATTACAGAATAAAGGAAGTTTTATGTGTTGTTCTGCACTGTGACTTTGAGATATCCTCAGCCCCCAGTCAGCCCACTTAATTCCTAATTACAATTCCAGGTCCAAATTACAGTTAAACCTTTGTCAAGCCTCCTTCAGAGTCACCAGAAAATTCATTACATCCATCTTCTTCATCTATTTATCATCCATTATCATCTATGAACATTTAGTTAACTGTTAAATATATTACACTGTAATCATTATAGTAATTTAATACATTGATCACACCTCTTCTCCAGAAAATAATTGTCAGCTTATGAAAATATATTAAATATAAAAATCTCAAATCCGTAAAAAATTGAAGTGGCAAAAAGAAAGGGGGAGTGATGGAAAATAAGTCACAAAAATAAAAATAAAAAACCTTAGTGTAATGACCTACTATATTTGCTGACATGGAGTCGCAAACCATGCTCAAGCAATCGATGAGAGGAATTTTTTAAGTCAATTTAATAATTCACTATGGTCAAAATTACAGAAAAAAAAAGTGCTCAGAAAAAAATCAGAATAGTTTTTGTAGGAGTTTGACACCAAAATTTCTCCCAACTCTCTGGTAACTTGTTTTGGTTTTATGTCCCACTCACACCAGGCTAGACCATGAGTTCCTTGAGGGCTGGGGTGACTCCCATTCACCTGTCAGAGGGAGATTTCTGTCATAGTGTCCTGCTTCATGCAGCCAAGGCAATAGGTACCCTATGAAAAGCCCACAGCTAAATGTTAACAAAGCTGGAAGTCTCCTCAGACTCTCTGGAGTCATGCCTCACTCATAAAATGAGTTAAATTACTCTCAATTTTTATCGTCTAAAACACATTGCATAAAACAACGGCAATCTGTTTTTTAAATAATTATTTAAACTCACCTTCAAAAAAAGAGCATTTAAAATAGGTTAAAATCAATGTACATGAATTTGTATTGCTCTAAATAGATAAATAATTGGGTAAATAAATAAATGGGTGAGAAAAATCAGTTCATCCTTAAAAAATGAAAGAGGAGGATTAAAAATCAACACTAGAACACTACAGTAGTAATTGTTTCAAGACGGATCCACCAATGAAGTCTATAATTAGTGGGTGAAATTTGGGGGTGTAACTCCTGTTGTAGTCTACAATTACCCATGATATTTCTCAATTACAAAGGAAAAATAGTAATAACTTTACATCAGAGAAAACCAACATTCCCGACCTCAGATAAGTGATCAAGTTTAACATCACCAGCATTAAATTCGGCTGTCACCACATATCTCCTTATATGACCACTGAGAAAAGCGCATCACTCTCTGGGTATCCTTGCCACAATTGCATGAGTCCAGTCTAATTGCGAGAAACAGCAAATAAATGGAAGCTGAGGGATATTTTTATAAAAGACCCGACTAGTATGCTTCCAAAGTGTCATGGTCAGGAAAAACAGAATAACTGAGGAATGTTTATAGATTAGAGGAGACTAAGAAGGCATAATAGACGTGTGATACAAAAGTAGTTTGGTGGGGACCAGGCATGGTGGCTCACTCCTGTAATCCCAGCACTTCGGGAGGCTGAGGCAGGTGGATCGCCTGAGGTTAGGAGTTCAAGACCAGCCTGGCTAACATGGCAAAACCCCATCTGTACTACAAATACACACACACACACACACACACACACACATATAGCTGGGTGTGGCAGCAGGCACCTGTAATCCCAGCTTCTTGGGAGGCTGAGGCGGGAGAATTTACTTGAACCCAGGAGGCGGAGGTTACAGTGAGCCGAGATCACGCCACTCACTGCACTTCAGCCTGGGGGACAGAGTGAGACTCTATCTCCGAAAAAAGAAAAGTAGATTGGTGAAAAACCCAGCAAAATTTGATCTGTATAAAATCTGCCATTGTGTTAGTAGTGTTGTCCTAGTATTAACACCTTAATTGTGACAAGTATATATGACTATGCAAGATGTGAGTAGTAGAGCAAGCAGAGAAAATATATACATAAACTCTGTATTATTTTTGCAACTTTCCTGTAAATTTGAATTATTTTAAATGGAAATTTTCCTAGCATCTTTGGGAAGGAAGAATTTTGGTTACCAGTGCAACTTCTTTGTTTGTTTGTTTTTTTTTTAATACTTCTTTTGTTAACATGATTTTATTTAGAGGTAATTTCAGTCTTACAGAAGATTGCAAGAATAGTACAAAGAACCCCCACATATCCTTTGTCCAGATTCACCCCCTGTAATTTGTCACATTTATATTTTCTTGTTCTCTGCCTCTCTCTCTCCCTCTCTGTCACTAATATTAATGACTAGTTTTCTTCTTTAATGTATCACTTCCTTTATAGAGGGCTCTTCAAAATCTCCCATTATCTTTATATAATTGCTTAAATAAATTTATTAAGTATGCGTAAATCTTTGCCAGCACTCAGTCTCATGGCCACACTTCTCTGGAAGAGAGCCTGGAAAATGTGGTTTACTTTCTGGGTGGCAAAGTGCCCAGCTAAACTTGTGACTGTGGAAGGAGAAAGGAGGTGTAAAGTGGGTGAGTAGCCTGCTCTGGGATACAGATCTGCGTTAAGAAGTTTCTCCTGCTTTGATTCATCTTTGTTTTCCCTCCCGCCTCCCTCTAAGTTAACTTCCCTTCCCATGTTTGCAGTTGCCACTACCTGATCCCTTCTGATCTCAAAGCAGAAGAAAGTCACACAAAATGTTCTTCCAGCTCCTGTGTTCAGCAAATTTGAAACTTTGCCAGATCTAATCAGCAAACAACAGGGAAGTTTGATTCAATTTCTGGTCACTATATGACGTTCAACATGGCTATTATACTATCAGAAAAGCTAAATACATTGTGAGATTGTGAGGGCTGCTAAGTTTAATTTTGTTTTGTGCTGGATCCAGCTACCTAAAATAAGCCCAAATTTAACATAACCATGTCATTAACATAACGATTTTTTAGCACTTATGACTAAGAAACATAATCTTCTTTTTTGTTTATTTAATGTCATCAGCTAAATATAGCAATAAATAAATATTAGTTTATAATTAGTAAATATGATGTATGCATTAAAATATTTATTTTAATACAAGTAGAATTCAGAATCTTGATCATGTTAGCAAGGTACAAACATAATTTTGGCATTTAAAAAATATTTTAACTAGTTATCTTTAATATACTTAGTATATATCTGTAAATATTCTCCTTTAATAAATTAGTTCTTTCTATTTATTCAAGATTGTGTGATATTTAACAAGGGTACAAAGACAACTCCCTAAGGAAAAAATAATGTTTTCAACAAAATGTCCTGAGACAACTATATATTCACATGTGAAAGAATAAAGTTAAAACACCTTTCTCATACTATACACAAAAATTAATTCAAAATACATAACAGACTTAAATGTAAGAGCTAAAACAACTAAAAAATCACAAGAACAAACTATAATAGTATATGCCTGTGACTTCAGGTTAGCAAAGGCTTTCTTAGATATGATACCAAAAGTGAAATTGATAAAATAAAAACAGAATAAAGTGTGCTTTATCTAAATTAAAAACCTTCATGCTATAAATAGTACCACTGAGAAATTAGAAACACAGGGCAGCAAAAGAATGAGATAAAATATTTGCAAATCATTTATCTATTAAGGGACTTAGATCCAGGATATATAAAGAACTCTACTCTTACAACTCAACAATAGAAAAGCTGAATAACCCAATTTAAAAATGAGCAAAGGAGCAGAATAAATATTTTTCCATAAAAGGTGTACAAATGGCCATTAGGCAAATGAACATATGCTCAACATCATCAGCCAAGAAAGAAATGCAAAGCAAAATCACATGAAATACTAGTGCGCTCACACTAGAACTGTTATAACAAAGGGAACAGAGTATCAATTATTGGGAAGGATGTGGAGAAACTGAAACCCTCATAAAATTTTGGTTGGAATGTAAAGTGGTGTGGCTGCTTTGCAAAACGGTCTGTCAGTTCCCCAAATGTTTAAACACAGAGTTACCATGTGACAGCAATTCAACTCCTAGGTATACATCCAAGAAAAACAAAAATCTATCCACCCACAAATTTGTGCATAAATGTCCATAACATTATTCATAATAGTCAAAAAGTGAAAAACTACCCAAATGTCTATCAACAGAAAAATAAATTAGGTACATCCATATAATGGAATATTATTCTGCAATAATAAAGTACTGATTCATGATACAATATGAATGAAACTTGAAAACATTATGCTAACTAAAAGAAATAACTCACAAAAGAAAACTTATTATATGATTTATTTTATATGACATGTGCAGAATAGGCAGATTTGTAGAAAAAGTAAGTAGATTAGTGCTTACTTAGGGCCAAGTAGGTAGGAGGGGTAATGGTAGTGATTGCTAATACATAAGGAGTTTTCTTGGGGGATGATAAAAATGTTCCAAAATTGATTGTGGTTATGATTGCACACCTCTATGTATATACTAAAAACCATTGAATTGTACGCTTTAAATAGATGTATTTTATGGGATGTAAATTATATTTCAGTAAATCTGTTGTATATAGATTTAGATAAATATCTATTTCTTTCTCTCTCCTCTCTTGAGAATGTATGTTAGAGGAAATGAAAGATTTTTGGTCAGAAAAAAAACCATGTTTCACAAGAAATAGTATTAATCATATGATTGGCATTCTCTTAGCATCATCTTGTTACCTACTTTGTTTAAGTCTTTCTTGACCTCTTAACTCTTGTTGATTGTTATTTTTCAGCAAACATTTCAAAAGCATAGAGCGTATATAATTCTCATTTATGGGAGGTAAAAGGTGAGATAAACAGTTGGCCCTGTAAGGACATGTGTCTTCAGTTGTCTAGGTATTGACTTAAGAATCATAATCTTACATAAAAACTATAAAAAAGGAAAAGAAAACCCACAAAAACATGAAATAATTTGATGAGTCAAGGTCAAAGCTGAGGAAAAAATACATTAGAGAAACTTATCTAAATTATATTTGGACAATGGGTCAAGAAAGTTCAATATCTACATATTGCATATTACACACTATTTATTACATAACAGTAGTTCTAGACAGCAGCTTATTGGAGCTAAGCGTGAAACATATGATGTCCAAAATTCAGTATTGAATTTCACAAAAATGGCTATTCAAAACAAATGAACCATTTGAGATGAAACTTACAGTTTGGGGGAAACAACAGATTATGACATCAAGTATTTTTTAGAAACAGGTAGAATTGGTTTCGACGACTTGATCTTCTCCTACTTAGCTCTGTACAAATTGTGAATATATTTACCTGAGTCAATCTCTGTTCTATAAAATTAGTCAGTAAAAATAAATTATCTCTAACATTCTACTATTTTGTTGCTGGAGGTAGAACCTCAAGATAAATATATCTGGGGAAACCCCCAACTAGTCAGCATGCATTGAACTCAGCAAATTTCTACCACTCCATCACTGAAGATACATTCTTGGTGTCCTATATAGATATAATGCTCCCTGAGTATAGGCAGAACACAAAACCCCTAACTGGAATGATTTCTTCTCACTTAAATACCATTTGATACATTGCAATGCAATTTAACAAATGTTGGTTGAGTACATCCATTCCCACTGTTCTAGATCATTAAGATAAAACAACCCAGTCCTGAGAGAGCTCACATTCTGTTATTTACAAACTGGATATTGCCTACAAATGACTCACAATACAAATTAATAAATTAAAGTTAGTGGTATGCCCCTGGTGCAGGGCACACAGTGAAGGGAATGATCTATTACATCTAAGGAGATCAGAGGTGATTTCCAAGAATACTTTACTCATGACCTGGAGCTTGAAGGGTAAATGGGTTTGTCAGATAAAAGGCAAAGAAGGTGAGGAATACAGGCTGTTCTGATTAGAGGAGAGGCAGATAACAATGTCCAAAGACATGGTATCATCATGGCCTATCAAGGGAAATTCTTATAAAGAGTTTCATATGAAATTGTTTTATATAAAGTTGGTTTGGGTTTGTTTTGTTCTATTTCTCTCCCTTCACCCTGTCCCCCAACTATCCATGTATCATAGGTAGGAGCCTAATAGGGATGAAGAGTGAGGCCAGCATTTTGTGCTGCTGTCTTCTTTTTCATTATGTCCATCAAATAGATCTATTATCTTTCCGAAAGCTTGATAATTAAATGAAAATTCTAGTATTGAACACTCAATTCAATTGAATCATATGGTTAAATTTCAGAAAGTATTTAGCAATATCTTACCTCCAATTTTAAATGATCAAACCAAGTAAGAAAAGCTATTCACAATGATAATAATAAAACTAAAAACAAAATAATGACTTACATTTACATAACTTAGCATGTACTAAGGTTTGTTTCAAGTCCATTTGCCTGGGTTGATTAAACTTCACAAAGCTTATAAGCTAGCTACACGTGCTATTCCCATTTGCTACTCGGTGAGATTAAACGTTCACAGCAAGGATCCAGAGGTGCATATTTAAACCACAACAGATATAGTGCTTCCAGCCCAAGTACTCCATCTGGCTCTAGAATCTGAGCTCTGGACCATTAAGCAACACAACCACAGAAAGTCAGTGTGGAAGGATCGGCCAGGATATCAGATCGAGGGTAGGCAGGGGCCAGATTGTAATGAGTCTTTATATTCCACTGAGCTTCTTTTTTATGTTCATGAGATTGAGAATCAATTAAGGGTTTATTTTCAGGATATTTTGTGATACATTCTGCATTAGTAAAGAATCACAGTACTGGGGATAACTGAGATGGGAGAGTCCCCTTGACCCTTTTGTAGGCAGGAACTGAAGCGTACCAGCTCCGGGTTCAGTCAGCCATTCCAACACTGGCAGGGACAAATTTCACTCACTCAAACCCACTGTGCTCAACCCCTCATGGGAGGCAGCACATAGGCAAGTGGGTGCTGGGGTGGGGTGAGCTTTTTTGGCCTCCAGTCCTGGGGCAGTGTGTAGGGGTGTGTTACAATTAATGCTCTTTTAGCTTTGCTGTTGGCTGATGGCTTAAGTGTTAAACAGCTCAGTGAAGAGGCAGTGTGACAGCCTTCTGCACCTGCCCGTTTGACACCTGAGTTCTTGTTCGATGTCCAGGAGAATCAGGTCTCATGAACATAAAAGGTGATGAATGCAGAGAATTTTATTAAACAGTGGAAATGGCTCTGAGCCGAAGGGGAGCTGGAAAGGAGATGGTGCAGGAAGAAGGGGGTCTTTCTCTAAAGCGCGGCCGTCTCCAGCTGGGCTCCACTCTGAAGTCATGTCGTCTGAAGTTGAGCCGCATCTCTCTGTAGTCTCTGACCCTCAGTTGCTCCTTCCCCTCTCGACATTCAGCCACTTCTCTCTCTGTTAGCTGAGGTCTGGGACTTATATGGGCACAGAATACAGGGGCGAGTGTGTCAAAAAGGCAACATTTGGGTAGGAAAACAGGGATAACTGTTCTCACTTAGGGCTGTGGTTTCCAGGCTTGAGAGTGGGATCTTTGCTAGGGAACCTCCCTCTTTTACCCAGTGTTTTCCTGCCTCCTGTCCATATCATAACCACATGGAGGCTGACACATTAAACTTGACATGTCATGATATTTTAATTTTTATTTTCAAACAACAATGAATCAGAAAAAATAATGGTTCTGGCAGAAGTGTGGAGCATGGACAGAAACAGAGGAAGACTAACTTCAGTTGTATCAACAGAACAGACAAGAAATCGATGGAGAAAAATTTTCTAGTCAGGTGGGAAAGAGCTTAGGGAGTATAAATGACAAAAGTAAATCAGGAAGTGGTGGCAAATTGAAAGACTGCATAATGGTTAAGTAATCTGCTCTAGGTCATATGCAATGGTGTGCTGGTAAGCCAGCTCTCTGAAGGCAGTGGGGGAACCGTGATTTGCAGTCTTTGTTGACTGCTGTAGTGTAAATACCCTCACCATGGCTAATTTAAAGATAACAACCTGATGTAATAGATACACAAAATGGGATCTCAGGAGAGAGCTGGTTGGGGTTGAATACAAGCTGTTTGCAAGCCAGCTCCAGCCACAGTAATAGTGAAGATGTGATGCTCTTCAGCACTGTGGTACATGCACTGCATTTCATGCAGACCTGGATTTGAAATAAATTGTTGCCACATTTAGTAGCTATATGAGTGAGCTCAAGTTCTCATCCTTTCTAAGCTTCAATTTCTTCATTTTAAACTGGGACCAATACTACTTCAGAGAGTTGTTTTGAAAACTAAAAGATAAAATATGAAAAGCATGTTCCAGTGCTTGTTGCATAATGAACCTTCTATGAATAAATAACTAGTAGTATTATTACGCTTTATAAACCTGCAAGAAACCATTCTTGTGCTAAAGAACACTGTTCTAGTGGTCTGGCTTGTAAATTAGAGTTAGGAATTTGACCCATAGCTCCTATTGTTAGGAAGTTCAGAAAGAATGTGGTTTTTTTCTTGTAGACTTAGGAATTTAGGAATTTACCATACCAGCCAGGCCCCAAACCCTGAACCCTTAGGCTACTTTTGTTTCCTTATCTTAGGGACTATCTCAGTTGATAAAGGGGGCATATGTTTTGGTCTCTTAGATCAAATAAATAAATATTTTTTAAAAAGAGAAACATTTTTGTACCTTCAACTGGTACTGCACCCAGGTAAACAAGGGTCTGGATTCTGGAGCTGAAGTGTTTGGGTTTAAACTCTGGTTAGACCACTTGCTAATCTGGTAAGATGGCAATTTATTAACCTCTATCTCACCCAAAGTCATCTGCAAGATGGAGTTAATAATCATACCCACCTCATCAAATCATCATGAAGTTAAAATGAGGTAAGGTAGGCAATGCACTTAAAATGGTGTTTGTTATTATTGTTACTCTTCATACAACAGAGTTTCCCTTTAAGAAACAATTCCAGGTCTATAGAGCACTATAATTTATTCCTCCTACCTGGCTATAATTTTGTCAGATGGATATGCATGTATACATGTATCCAGACATCACTCTCCATCCCATAAATACATATAATTATTACATGTCAACTAAAAATTAAAGGGAAAAAATAAAACTATAATTTTAGCTCAGCAGCTTTAAAGCATTTTTATAGTTACTTAAAATATGAAAATACACAGTATTAGGACTTCATGAGTGGTTACTATGTTAATTTTAATTTAAAATCAATGACAGGCCGGGCGCGGTGGCTCAAGCCTGTTATCCCAGCACTTTGGGAGGCCGAGATGGGCGGATCACGAGGTCAGGAGATCGAGACCATCCTGGCTAACGCAGTGAAACCCCATCTCTACTAAAAAAAATACAAAAAAACTAGCCGGGCGACGTGGCGGGCGCCTGTAGTCCCAGCTACTCGGGAGGCTGAGGCAGGAGAATGGCGTAAACCCGGGAGGCGGAGCTTGCAGTGAGCTGAGATCCGGCCACTGCACTCCAGCCCGGGCGACAGAGCCAGACTCCGTCTCAAAAAAAAAAAAAAAAAAAAAAAAAAAATCAATGACAAACATTGATTTTCCTTAACATAACCTTCTGAAGATATGGTTTCAACCTCCAGCTCACCAACAGTAACTAAAAACATAACAACAGCATCCCTGGATGTAGAGTTGAGTTAATAAATGAGACATGTTAAAGACAGAAAAAAAATAATACTTTCGCATTTGTAACAGAATGTAAAAATGGAAATTTGAACAAGAGACCAAATAGAATAGATGTGAGTTTGTAAACCAAAATAAATTTTAGAAGTAATTCCACAACTCTTGCACCTCAACACAGATTAAGGATATTAAAAACAAATCAAAGGGTGAAGAGAAAAAAGTATTTAGACTCGTAAAAAAAATGCTTTTGGAGAAGCCTGTAGTCAGACGGTGTGACTCTTTCCCTGCCCAAGAGGATGGAGTGTTTGGGTACAGGGTTAGCTACATAATTTTCAGGGCCTAATACAAAATGAAAATGCAGGGGTCTTGTTTAAGAAGAAAAAAACAAAGTGGTTTTGTTCTTTTTACTTTCTTCTTTTTGATGCATCGTAGAGTATTTTATCTGCTGTTTGATATTGCGTTCTCTCAGGTGTAGGAATATCACTGAGTAAGAACAGGCGATCACTGTTCTTGGGAAGCCTGTGTCAGTCTGACTCTCCCTGTACGTGTTCAGGCCCCTACTGGAGTTGAAGGACCTATGCCAAGGAGGTGGGAAGGTGGAGGGGCGGGGATGTGGGACCTTACTTGAGGCTCCAATCTCCTTGTATAAATGTGCCTACAAAATAGTCAGTTTCCAGCATTTGCCTCCAATCTCCCAGCACATACTCTATTGTTCCATTTGACTTCACTTACAAAACACAAATTAAAAACAAAGCCATCAAACATTTCAAATGGTGACCATAGAGAATTAAATCCTGATTTGAAACCCTTCTTCAGCATGGTGCCCTGTACAACTGCACTGGCCACGGCCCATTAAGCTGACCTCAGGGGTGGAAGAGTGTGGGGGTGAGAGGAGAGGTCTACCTTCTTCAGATCAAGGCTAGTATGCACAAATGCGCATGCTTGGTGGAGGTGGAGGGGCTGAAATCTACCTGCCTCACAGAAAATCTTGTGAGGAGGCTCTATGGGGATGATTCAGAATTTAAATATGCCTCCTTCTTTGCAAAAAAAAACGGAGAGCTAGCACTGACTCCTGACTACTAATGCTAAAACAGACTGTGGAAGCAGGAGATGGCGGTTGCCTAGAAGCAGGTCAGGGCATGAGGGGCAGAGACGCATGCCTGTTTCACAGGATCATCCTGTCTCAGAAAGGCAGAGGTACCAGTCATCCAGAAACTTAGCGGGAACTCTCTAGGAGACGGAAAGTCATTTCAAGCAGATTTCTGGGAAACAGATAAGTGGAAATCTGCAAATGGACACATCAAAATTATGGAAAAGCACCTACAAGAAAATCTGTTTTGAACATCTGCTAGCATTAGCAAACCTAAAGCTCTGTGGTGTGTGACGCACAGCAAAAGCATGGACTCCCGAGTCAGATTCTCTGGGAACAAATACTGGCTCTTTGATTTTGTTCAAAAACGAAGGAAAACCTGAGTGACTCTTGAAAATGACTTAATCTGTAATCCTTTGTGCTTTCAGTTTCTCCTTCTAAGAATTGGTTATAATAAAAGTTCCAGTGATTAATACGTGGTAAGAAATCAATAATATCTTTACAATATCAGTCCAGTTCAGACATTTCTAAGCCACTAACTCCTACCTACCCTACTTCTGAAAGCTTTGAAAATATTTTAATAGAAATTATCTCTCAAAATTAGTATGAAGATACTAGTTCAGTTAAGAAGTTTAATATATATTCTTCTTTCACTTCTTTTTTTTTTTTTTTTTTTTAAATCTGGAGGATGTAATTTCCTGGGCGGAAGAAAAGGAATAATTCAACCATGCCTCTCTTTTCTATGCTCAACTTCTAACTATGATAAGGGGATGGGAGAGAGGGTAAATATTTTACTTTAAATTGACTTCAGAACATTGATGGGTGTCTTTGACTGACACAGTCATTTCTCAACCATAGTTTTGTGTGTGTATGTGTGTAAGTTTAGTGATAGATAGTTTACATACAGGAAAACTAATCTTTTTAGGTGTGTAGTTCTATGAATGTTGTAAAATGCATACATTTCTGTACCACAAACAAAATTGGAATAAGAACATTTTCATCTCCTGGAAAGTTTTCTCCCACCCCTTTATGGCAGTCCCCCATCTCCCCGTCACCTGACCACTGGAAACTACTGATCTTATTTCTTTTCCCCTTCGTTTTCTTTTTCCAGAAGGTAGTATAAATGAACTGTCTTAGTCTACTAGGGCTTCTATAACAAAATCTAACCCACTGGGTAGCTTACAAGCAACCAAAATTTATTTATCATAGTTTTGGAGGCTGGGAAGTCCGAGATCAAGCCACTGACAGATTCAAAATCTATTGAGTGTCCCACTTCCTGGTTCATAGAAGGCACCTTCTGACTGTGTTCTCACATAGTGAAAAGGGCTGTCTATCTACCTTGGATCTCTTTTATAAAGGCACTAATTCCATTCATTAGGGGGGTGCCTTTAGGACCTAATTACTTCCCAAAGGTCCTATCTTCTAATGCTGTCCCACAATGTATACCTTTGGTGGGGAACACAGAGATTCAATAAGTAGCCTTTTTGTATCTGACTTTCTTCACATAATGTGAGATGCATCCGTATTGTTGCACATATCACCAGTCTGTTCCATTATATTACTGAGCAATATTCCATCATATGGACCATCTCTCTATAAGTTCTATGATAACGTGATCACAAGACTCTCTATTATCTAACATTGTGCAGAACATTCATTGTGTCTACCTGCCTTTCTATGTAGGGGCAAGGTAGATGACCTCTACTGAAAGCAAAGAGATTAAAAAAATTTAAAAAAAAGACTTGCTTTATGATATTCTGAGGGTCATGCTCATTCTGTGTTATCTTAAGATCATATAATGTAATATTCTATGATTATATATTTGCATAACATGATTTCATATTATATGACTTTCTGTGTTCCTTTCTAAGTCATGTCCATTGGGAGTTATAAATTATGAAAGGAAAAGCACAGGTTGACAACCACATTTACAAAGATGAAGACTGTAAAACTGAAAGAGGTGAAGACATTCTGGAGTCTACGCAGTTAAAAAATAATTAAAATAACAATGATAATCATAGCTTACCTTTAACGAGTGTCTATTGCATGGCACATATTTTTCAAAGGATTTTTTCCTGTTTTGTACCATTTAATTCTTATAAAAATATTATTCATAAACTTGTTTAATATATTATCATTTTACAGATGGAAAAATTGAGAGGTGGAAGGTTAAAGTTGTATTGCTAATATGGCCTGGATTTCAACAAGAATTTTTTTCACTCAGAACATTAACCCTAAAGCCCTTTTCCAATCTACCATTTGATTGTTAAATAGAAAGACTGGAACTGAACTTTCATATCATTGGTTTTTGCATAGTGTCCTTTTGCTTTATATGGCAAATAATAAGGCACAGCCTGTGTTACAGAAGAAACAAAAGAGAGAAGCATGCAGTGGCTATAAACACACAAACATACACATGTATATACATATGTACATATTTGTGTGTATGATCATATGACTTGTATTCTATATGTTTTACTTTTGTATCAAAATATTTTTTCTAAGACTTAGATACAAATACTTAGTATACTTATACTTAGGTATACAAAAAAAAAATTTAAAAACTCTCAGTCTTTAGCAGGAACTTACAAAATATCTAGCTTGGTTCATTTCACACCCTCCCCTTTGCTGGCTATTTTACTATTTATTCTAACAATAAGAAATTTGTTTTAAAGTTGTAATAAGCAGACAATCAGTGTTTACCATCCTGTGACCCGAACATTAATTGAAATGCTACCTTTAACTTTGTATCTTGTAAAATACTAAAAACTTCAGATGGCAGTGGGATTTTTGTATATTTCTAACTTGTTCTCACATATAACACCCATTATTCCTTGATGGAGCCAATTTTCCTTTCTGAGAGAATTTAACATCATCTTAAAATTGTTATCACTGGTATGTGGTCTGCAAGGTTTGATCATGTTTTTATTTTTATTAAGTTACTCCAACTCAATATCTCCTTCCAAATATTTTTGTAACCTGTACAACATAGAGATGAAAAGGACTATTTTCTTTTATTAAACACATTATTTGTGAATCTCCTTGCTACAATTTGTGGAGGATAAGTCATAAAGTATAAACAACATGCTCTCTGGAATTTATACTGTTTTCACTATATTTGTTTGTCTACCGGTAGGTATTGTGCACATATAAAATATAAAATAAAAGGTATATACTGACACAAATATCCCTATTTTGCTTCTTCATAAGAACCGTTAGGATAGTTTAAATTATGTGACAATTTTTCCTGTTTATTCTCTGATTCCAAATACTCACAGTCACTGAAAGCCCTTGATTCTCTAAGTTTAATTCCTCAAGTATTCATTTTTATCATGTTAGAAATTTTCTAAATGGAAAATGTGTAAAAATTACACTTCACTTTCAATAGAGTTAAGTCATTTATTATTTAAAATGCTAGACAAGATTTAGCAAAAGCTTCTCCTAAAGAGGTAGCACAAGGAAGTTACAGAGACAGAAAAGTTGCATATAAATGTGTTTTGTGTCATTGAAGAAAACAAAACAAACCAAACCCCTTGATTCAGCTAGTTCTGTGTAAGGAGACTGACACCTAATTGGTGGGGGACAAAATAACTTGACCAGGAGCTCAACTTCCTGCTCCGGCACTTACTCTGTAAATTTGAGCTTGGGGAACATCTCTAACTATTGAAAGGTAGTTTGTTGATCTGAATTGTAAGTGCAATGATTCTCCTCCTATGTTATGTATAGGGCGGATTTGGGGCTACATTTTTAAGAGTTAAAAACTATTAGACATTTTACAAAGGCCAAGAATGGTGGCTCACACCTGTAATCCTAACATTTTGGGAGGCCGAGGCAGGAGGATCACGAGGTCAGGAGATGGAGACCATCCTGTCTAGCACGGTGAAACCCCGTCTCTACTAAAAAAAAAAAAATACAAAAAATTAGCTGGGCATGGTGGCGGGTGCCTATAGTCCCAGCTACTCAGGAGGCTGAGGCAGGAGAATGGCATGAACCCGGAAGGCGGAGCTTGCAGTGAGCCGCGATCACGCCACTGCACTCCAGCCTGGGCGACAGAGCGAGATTCCATCTCAAACAAACAAACAAACACCTGTAAGAGCGTGTTAATATTAACGAATGGGTTAATGCCATTATTATTCTTTTACTGGTTTTGTATTGCATTTAATCAAGAGTCATGGGGCTTTTTTCCTGTTCAGGCATATTTTTTAACTTTGAATGGAGTGTCTATGAAAAAGAATTGGCGCTTCCGTTGGGAAAACATTCTATGATCTTCACTGGTTAGTTTCACATCCTTGTGAAAATCTCTTCACCACCTAAATCCCACATTTCTCCTTCAGTAAAGCACTGGGTTGCATTGTACACTCGGGTCTGTCTCATCTGCACTGCAGGGTCTTTGACTCCATTCGTGAACAATGCCACCATCCCTTTAAATTAGTTGGTATTCACAAGTGGAAAGTTGTAGTAATGTCTTGGACTGAATTTAATGGAGAAGAGTGGTGGAGAATTGGAATAGTATGTAATGTTTTTTAATTGTGATACTGATGCTTTATTCAGATCGCTTATTCAATCTGACAATTCAGAACAGGTGTTATCTCAGCTTAGGATAAAACTAAGACTCAAGTTGTTGAAGAACCCTCTTCGAGGTCACCCAGCTAGGGATTAAGTGGTAGAGAGTGAATTAAAACCAATGACCCTGGTTCACAGTTTATCATTTTCCTCCTTTGTCTTGTTTCATCTGGCTGCTTCTTTGCCAACTTCTATTGTAGATCCTCATCCTTTTGGGAGTTTACCACTACTTGCAGATAGTAATTTGCTTTTTCTACTTGTATACCTTATATAAACATTCTTTCTAATTATCCTAACAATTCTGCAAGACAAATATGCCATTTTCCAGCTTTACTGAGGTATAATTGACCGACACAAATTGTACACATCTAAAGTATGATGTTTTCATGTATCTATACATTGTGATAATTTTATGAAAATCAAGCTAATTTACATAAGTATCACCTCACATACTTTTATTTTTGTGGTGAGAATACTTAATATCTACCCTTTAACAAACT
Organism: Theropithecus gelada; assembly: GCF_003255815.1. Taxonomy (NCBI): domain Eukaryota; kingdom Metazoa; phylum Chordata; class Mammalia; order Primates; family Cercopithecidae; genus Theropithecus; species Theropithecus gelada. The sequence goes on along the minus strand of NC_037681.1, from coordinate 34,344,306 downwards.
TGAAATATATATATAATATATAGAATACATTATTAACTATCATGACCATACTGTACATTTGGTTGCCAGAACTTACTCATCTTATAACTAAAAGTTTGTATCCTTTAACCAAATTCTCCCTATTTTCCCCACCATTTGAACCCTGGTAACCACCCTCTGCCTTCTACTCTATACTATGAATCTGACTTATTAAATTTTACTGTGAATGAGATCATTGAATATTTGTCTTTGTGTGTGTCTATTTCACTTAGCATGATGTTCTCCAAGATTATCTATGTTGTGGCAAACGGCAGGATTTTCTTCTTTCTTAAGGCTAAATAACATTCCACTGTGTGTGTGTGCACATATATTTAATATTTGGTATACTGATTTCATTTTCTTTGCGTATATACTAAGAGGACAATTGGTAGATTATATGGTAGTTCTCTTTTGAATTTTATAAGGGATCTTCGTATTGTTTCTCATGTTTGTACTAATTTACATTCCACCAACAATGTATAAGGGTCCCTTCTCCCCACATCTTCCCCAACACTTGATATCTTTTGACTATAGCGATTCTATTAGTTGTAAGGTTATGTACCACAGGGGCTTTGATTTGCATTTCCCTGATGATTAGCAATGTTGAACACCTTTGCATATACCTGTTGGCTATGTTTATGTCTTCTTAGAAAAAAATCAATTTAGATCCTTGCCCACTTTTTAATTGGATTTTTGTTTTATTGCCATTGAGTTGATGAGTCATTTAAATATTGTGGCTATCAAAACCATTATGGAGTATATAGTTTGCAACTATTTTCTCCCATTTCATAGGTTGTGCTTTTACTCTGTTGTTTCTTTTGCTGTGAAGAGGCTTTGCAGTTTAATATAGTCCCACTTGTTTATTTTTGCTTTTATTGCTTGTGTTACATTCAAAAAAACAATTGCCAGGACTAGTGTCACAGAGCTCTTACCTTAAGTTTTCTTCAAGAAGTATTATGGATTCAGAAATTACATTTAAGTCATTAACCCATCTTGAGTTCATGTTCGTGTATAGTGTAAGATAATAATGCAATTTTCTTTTAATATGAATATCTTGATTTCTAATACCATTTATTAAATAAACTATCTTTCCCTGTAGTGTTTTCTGAGTGCCCCTGTTGAAAATTTGTTGGTCATATAGGCTTGGGTTTATCTATGAGTTTTCTGTTCCGTTCCATTGGATTATATCTCTGTTTTTATGACAGTACTGTATTCTTTTGATTATTGTAGCTTTGTAATATAATTTAAAATCAATACATTTTATTTTCCCAACTTTGTTCTCCTTACTCAACATTGCTTTTGCTATGAAACATCTTTTCTGGTTCCACAGCAATTTTAGAATTTTTTTTTCCTAGTTTTGTGTAAAATACCATTGAAATATTGATAAGGGTTTTATTGCATCTGTAGATTGCTTTGATTGTTTACATATTAACAGTAAAAACACATAGAGTATCTTTCCATTTACTTAAATCTTTATTTTCTTTCACCAATGTTTTATAGGTTTCAGCATATAGATTTTTCACTAATGTTTTATAGTTTTCAGTGTATAGATTTTTCACCAATGTTTTATAGTGTTTATGATATAGATTTTTCACCTATTTGAGTTATTCTTAAGTAGTTTGATTATTTTGATGCAATCGTGAATGGGGTTGTTTTCTTAATGTCTTTTCCAGATAGTTCGTTGATAGTGTATGGAAACACTACTAATTTTTGTATGTTAAATTTGTATCTTGAAACTTTACTTAATTTATTTATTAATTCTAACAGGTTTTGGTGGAGTCTTTAGGATATTTTATATTCACAATTCCATCATCTACAAATATAATTATTTATTTTCTGCCCTTGATGCTTTTATTTCTTTTTCCTGCCTAATCATTAGGTTAGGACTGCATGTACTGTGTTGAATATAAGTGGAGAGAGTGGATACCCTTGTGCTGTTCTTGATATTAAAGGAAAAGCTTTCAGCTTTTCACCATTGAGTATAATGTTAGCTGTGGGCTTGTAATATATGACCTTTATTGTGTGGAGGTACATTTCTTCTATAATTAATTTTTGGAGTATTTATCATATAAAGATGTTGAATTTTGTCAAATGATTTTTCTGCATCTTTTGAAATCATCTTGTGATTTCATTCCATTAATGTACTTTAGTACATTTATCACTTTGTATATTTTGAGCCATCCTTGCATCCCTAAAACAAATCCCATTTGATCATACAGTATGAACCTAATTACTTTACAAAGGCCTTACCTTGTAATGCAATCACATGGGGGATAACATTAGCTCACACTAAGGATAGCATTAATTTGTTATTGAAATTGTTTTGCTAGTATTTTTTTGAGTGTTAAGCATCTATGTTCATTAGGTATATTGGCTTGTAATTTTCTTATAACATCCTTGTCTAGCTTTGGTATTTGTGTAATGCTAACTTTCTACAATAAGTTTAAAAGAGTTTTCTTTATTTTTCTGGAAAAGTATGAGAAAGAGTAATATTATTTCTTATTTCAATATTTGGTAGAATTTACTAGGGAAGTCATTAGTTCCTAGTATTTTTGATGGGGATGTTTTATTATGGATTCAACCGATATTTGTTATTAGTCTGTCCATATTTCATATTTCCGTATTATTCGGACATGGTAAGTTTTATATTTCTAGAAATTTATAAAGTGTTTCCAGGTTAACCCATTTTTTTTGGCATAAAATTGTTTATACCAATATCTTGTGGTCCCTTATATTTCTGTGGTATCAGTTGTAATGTCTCCTATTTTGTGTCTCTTATTTACTTGAGTTTTCTTTCTTTTTTAGTGAAAAAAAAAAGGGTTATCAAAGCTATAGGTTTGTCAATTTCATCTTTTCGAGAAAAACAACTTTTAGTTTCATTGATCTTTCCTATTTTATTTCTAGTTTCTATTTCATTTATTTTTGCTCTGATCTTTATTTCCTTCTTTCTACCTACCAATTTTGGGCCTTTTTTTTTTTTTTTTTTTTTTTTAAGTTCTTTGAAGGGTAAATTGTTTATTGGAGATTCTTTCTTTTTATTAAAGTAGGCATTGATTGATATAAACTTCCCTATTAGAACTGTTTTGGTTTCAACCCATAAGTTTTGGTATGTTGGGTTTCTATTTTCATTTGTTTTAATATGTTTTTTCTTTCCCTCTTTATTTCTTCTTTGACTAATTGGTTGAGAGCATGTTGTTTGACATTCTCATGTTTTTGAATTTTCCAACTTTCCACTTGTTACTATTTCTGGTTTCATGCCTCTGTGGTCAGAGAATAAACTTCATGCAATTTCAATGTTTTAAAATTTGTTAAAAACTTATTTTGTGACTAAACACGATTAATCTTGGAGAACATTCTCTGTGTACTTAAGAATCACGTGTATCCTGCTGCTATTGCATGGTATATTCTGTATATGCCTATTATGTTCATTTGGTCGAAAGTGTAGTTCAAATCCAGTATTTCCTTAGTAATTTTCTGTCTGGATGATCAATCTATTTTTAAAAGTGAGGTACTGAATTTCCCTATTATTATTGTATTTTTGTGTATTTCTCCTATCAGATTTGTTTACAGTTGCTTTGTATCTTAGGTACTCTTATGTTAGGTGCATATATATATATATATATATATATAAATGACTATATATTCTTTTTTTCATTTAAGAATTAGTAATCATTTTTATTAAGGGGTCAAACTTAATTATAAACCCAGAGGCATAGAATTCTCTGGTTGCCTTGGGAACTCTATGTATTTTAAGGGGAGGCATTGTTCTGTCTGCTAACTCTATTTTTCAACGTTCTTCTTTCAACTCCCAAAAGTGACTCACGAAAACTTCAAGTGTACAATGCAACATCTAACAGCTGGACTGTTAAGTGGGATCCTGCTAGTGGTCATGTGCAAAAATGTAGGATCACTTATCAGCCTTCAACTGGGGAAGGCAATGAGCAAATGGCAACTTTTCAAATAAAAATTATAAATTAGATGAATTCTACCCATTTCTCTCCAAACTCTTTTTCCCCTCAGTGTTTAATTAGTCATAGTTACTTTTTATTTATTATTATACTTTAAGTTCTGGGATACATGTGTGCAACATGCAGGTTTGTTACATAGGTATATATGTGCCATGGTGATTTGTTGCACCCATCAACCCATCATCTACATTAGGTATTTCTCCTAATGCTATCCCTCCCTTAGCCCCCTACCCCCCCAACAGGTCTCGGTGTGTGATATTCCCCTCCCTGTGTCCATATGTTCTCATTGTTCAACTCCTGCTTCTAAGCGAGAATATGCAGTGTTTGGTTTTCTCTTCCAGTGTTAGTTTACTGAGAATGATGATTTCCAGCTTCATCCATGTCCCTGCAGAGTGCATGAACTCATTCCTTTTTATGGCTGCATAGTATTCCATGCTGTATATGTGCCACATTTTCTTTATTCAGTCTATCATTGATGGGCATTTGGGTTGGTTCTAAGTCTTTGCTATAGTGAATAGTGCTGCAATAAACATACATGTGCATGTGTCTTTATAGTAGAATGATTTATAATCCTTTCGGTATATCCTCAGTAATGGGATTGCTGGGTCGAATGATATTTCTGTTTCTATATCCTTGAGGAATCACCACACTGTCTTCCACAATAGTTGAACTAATTTACATATATATTCTTAATGAATGAATTGATTTTTTACCCTTACATAATGACTTTATTTGACCCTTACAATATTTTACCTAGAGTCTAGTGTATCTTACATAAGTGTAGCTTACTCTGCACCATTTGTTTCTATTAGCATAGGTTATCTCTTCCCAATCCCTTCATTTTCAACGTGTGTTCTTAAAGCTGAAATAGTGTCTTGTAAGCAGCATATAGTTGGATTTTAAAAAAATTCATTCACCCACTCAGTCTTTTGGTGAATTTAATCAATATACATTTAAAGTAATTATTGATAGGTAAAGACTTACTATTGTCATTTTGGTTATTGTTTTCTATCTGTTTTATAGATTTTTTTTCCTTTCTCCCTCCATTTTGCCTTGTGCTTTTATAATTTTCTGTTGTGGTATACCTTGTTTCCTTTTAAAAGAAATTTTATATATACTATAAACTTTTGCTTTGCGGTTACTATGGGAGTTACACAAAACATTTAATATTTATAACACTCTATTTAAGCTGATAACAATTTGTTTTCAATTGTCCATAAAAATCCTACACTTTTACTTACCCTGGCCTCCAAATTTTGTTTTTGCGTGCACAATTTACATTTTATATATAGTTTTTCCCATGACAAATTATTGTAGCCATAGTTATTTTACTATTTTTGTCTTTAATATTTTACCAAAGTTGTAAGTGATTTACACACCACCATTACAGAATTATAGTGTCTGAATTTGATTATGTTCTTATCTTTGCTAGTGAGTTTTGTATTTTCATACGATTTTGTGTTACTAATTAACATCGTTTTGTTTCAGTTTGAATAATTCCCTTTAGCAATTTTTATTCCGCAGATATAATGATAATAATCTCCTAAGCTTTTCTTTTTCTGTAAAATCAAAAAGTATCTCTCTTTCATTGCTTATTGATATATAATAGCTGCATATATTTATGAGGCACATGAGTTTTTTATATATGCATGCAATGTGTAATTATCAAATCAAGATAAATGGAATATCCATCACCCCAAATATTCATCATATCTTTGTATTTCAAACATTCACAATCCTCTCTCTAGCTTTTTCAAAAAATATAATGAATTCATATTAGCTATAGTTACCCTATTGTCCTCTCTCTTCATTTTTGAAGAAAAGCTTTGCCAGGTAAATTTTTGTTTGACAGGCATTTTTTTTTTTTTTTTTTTTGGTCACAGGACTTTCAATATGTCACCCCACTCTCTCCTAACTTGCAAGGCTTCTGCTAAAATGTCTAAGAACCTATGGCCATTCCTTTGTATTTCTCGTATTCCTTTTCTTTTCTTGTTGGATTTAAATATCTCTCTTTTTCTTTGATATTTGAAAGTTTGATTTTTTTGTGTGGGCATCACTGGTTTATTACTGATTTAAAAAATAATATTTAAATTCTTTTTTTTTTATTTCTGTAGGTTTTAGGGGAATAGGTGGTGTTTCGTTACATGAGTAAGTTCTTTAGTGGTGATTTCTGAGGTTTTGATGCACTCATCACTCCAGCCGTGTACACTGTATGCAATGTGTAGTCTCTTATTCCTCACCACACCCTGCTCTTTACCCCTGAGCACCCAAAGTCCAATTTGCCTTTGCATCCTCATAGCTTAGCTCCCACATATGAGTCAGAATATACAATGTTTGTTTTTTCATTCCAGAGTTACTTCACTTAGAATAACTGTCTCCAGTTTCATCCAGGTTGCTGGAAGTTATTTCAATTATTTTTTGGCTGAGTAGTATTCCATGGTGCGTGTGTGTGTGTATCTATATCTATATCTATATTTATATATATCTCTCTCACATTTTTCTTTATTCTTTATTCCTTTTTCTTTATTCATTTGTTGATTGATGGGCATTTGGGCTGGTTCCATATTTTTGCAATTGCAAATTGTGCTGCCGTAAACATGCGTGTGCAAGTATCTTTTTCATATAATGACTTTTTTTTTCTTTTTTTTTTTGAGACGGAGTCTCTGTCGCCCAGGCTGGAGTGCAGTGGCCGGATCTCAGCTCACTGCAAGCTCCACCTCCCGGGTTTACGCCATTCTCCTGCCTCAGCCTCCAGAGTAGCTGGGACTACAGGTGCCCGCCACCTCGCCCGGCTAGTTTTTTGTATTTTTTTAGTAGGGACGGGGTTTCACCGTGCTAGCCAGGATGGTCTCGATCTCCTGACCTCGTGATCCGCCCGTCTCGGCCTCCCAAAGTGCTGGGATTACAGGCTTGAGCCACCGCGCCTGGCCATAATGACTTTTTTTCATCACCTATGGATTGGGATTGCTGGATCAAATATATCTACTTTTAGTTTTTAAAGGAATCTCCAGATTGTTTTCCATAGTGGTTGTACTAGTTTATATTCCCACCAACTGTAAAAAATTATTCCCTTTTTACTACATGTCTGTCAACATCTATTTTTTTTTTTGGCCATTCTAGCAGGAGTGAGGTAGTGTTGCTTTGTGGTTTTGATTTGCATTTCCCTGATAATTAGCTATGTTGAGCATTTTTTCCATATGCCTGTTGGCCATTCTTCTTTTGAGAATTGCCTGTTCATGTCTTTAGTTCACTTTTTGATGGGATAGTTTGTTTTTCTCTTGCTGATTTGTTTGAGTTCTTTGTAGATTCTGGATATTAGTCCTTTGTCAGATGTATAGATTGTGAAGATTTTCTCCCACTCTGTGGGTTATCTGTTAACTCTGCTGGTTATTTCTTTTGTGATACAGAAGGTTTTAGTTTAATTAAGTCCTATCTATTTATTTTTGTTGTTGTTGCTTTTGCTTTTGGGTTCTTGGTCTTGAAGTCTTTGCCTAATCCAATGTGTAGGAGGGTTTCTCCAATGGCATCCTCCAGAATCTTTACAGTTTCAGATTTTAGATTTAAGTTTTTGAACCATCATGAGCTGATTTTGGTATAAGGTGAGAGATGAGGATTCAGTTTTATTTTTCTACAGTGGCTTGCCAATCATTCCAGTACCATTTGTTGAATAGGTTGTTCTTTTCTCACTTGATATTTTTGTTTGCTTTGTCAAAAATCAATTGGCTGTAAATATTTGGTTTTATTTCTGGGTTCTTGATTCTGTTCCATTGGTCTATGTGCCTATTTTTATACTAGTACCATGCTGTTTTTGTTGTTACGGCTTTATAGTATATGTTTGAAGTCAGGTAATGTAATGCCTCCAGAATTGCTTTTTTTGTTTAGTCTTGCTTTGGCTATGTGGGCTCTTTTTTGGTTCCATATGAATTTTAGGATTGTTTTTTCTAGTTCTGTGAAGAATGATGGTGGTATTTTGATGGGAATTGCATTGCATATATACATTGCTTTTGGCAGTATGGTCACTTTTACAATATCAGTTCTACCTACTTGTGAGCATGTGGTAACATTTTGATATTAGTCCATTCTCATTCTGCTATGAAGAAATACCTGAGATTGTGTTAATTATAAAGAAAAGAGATTTAATTGACTCACAGTTCCACATGCCTGGGGAGGCCTCAGGAAACTTACAATGATGGCAGAAGACACCTCTTCACAGGGTAGCAGGAGAGAGAATGAGTGCCACCAGGGGAAATGCCAGAAGCTTATAAAACTATCGGCTCTCATGAGAGAACTCACCCACTATCATGAGACCAGCATGGGGAAGACCACTCCCATGATTCAATTACATACCACTGGTTCCCTCTTATCACACATGGGATTATGGGGATTGCAATTTAAGATGAAGTTTGGGTGGGGACACAGCCAAACTATATCACTTTCTATTTGTTTTTGTCATCTATGATTTCAGCAGTTTTAGTATTCCTTGTAGAAGTCTTTTCTTGTAGTGGTCTTTCAGTAATTTTAGTTTTTCTTGTAGAGGTCTTTCATGTCCTTGGTTAGGTATATTCCTCTGTGTGTGTGTGTGTGTGTGTGTGTGTTTTGGTAGCTATTGTAAAAAGGGTTGAGATATCAATTTGATTCTTAGCTTGGTCACTGTTGGTATACAGCAGAGCTACTGATTTGTGTACATTAATTTTGTATCCTGAGGTCACACCTTATGAAACTGGAAAAACAAGAACGATCAAAACCCAAGCACCATGGAAGAAAAGAAATAAGAAAGACCAGAGCAGAGCTAAATGAAATTGAAAGAAAATAGACAGACTGGGCGCGGTGGCTCAAGCCTATAATCCCAGCACTTTGGGAGGCCGAGACGGGTGGATCACAAGGTCAGGAGATCGAGACCATCCTGGCTAACATGGTGAAACACCGTTTCTACTAAAAAAATACAAAAAAAAAAAAAAACTAGCTGGGAGAGGTGGCAGGCACCTGTAGTCCCAGCTACTCAGGAGGCTGAGGCAGGAGAATGGCATAAACCCGGGAGGCAGAGCTTGCAGTGAGCTGAGATCTGGTCACTGCACTCCAGCCTGGGCGACAGAGTGAGACTCCATCTCAAAAAAAAAGAAAAGAAAATAGACAATTCAAAATATAAATGAAACAAAATGCTGGTTCTTTCAAAAGATAAATAAACTTGAGAGACCATTAGGAAAATTAACCAAGAAAAGAAGAGAGAAGATCCAAATAACCTCAATTAGAAACAAAACAGGAGATAATACTACAGATACCACAGAAATACAAAAGATTATTCAGGACCACTGTGAACAGCTTTATGTGCATAAACTAGAAAACCTAGAGGAGATGGATAAATTCCTGGAAACATACAAAACTCCTACATTAAACTAGGAAGATATGGAATATCTAAACAGACCAATAATAAGCAGTGAGACTGAAATGATAATAAAAAATTACAACAAAAGAAGTCTAGGAACAGACTGATTCACAGCTGAATTCTATCAGACATTCAAAGAAGAATTAGTACCAATCCTATTGATGCTATTTCAAAAGATAGAGAAGGAGGGAATACTCCTTGAATCATTCTATGAAGCCAATGTTACCCTAATATCAATACCAGGGAAGGATATAACAACAAACAAACAAACAACAGCAAAAACTACAGACCATTATCCCTGATGAACATAGATGCTAAAATCCTCCACAAAATACTAGTAATTTGAATCCAACAGCATATAAAAAAAGATAATCCACCATGATCAAGTGGGTTTCATACCAGGGACACAGGGATGGTTTGGCACACATAGCTCAATAAATATAATACACCACATAAACAGAATTAAAAACAAAAATCTCGTGATTATCTCAAAGATGGAGAAAAAGGATTTGGCAAAATCCAACATCCCTTTATGGTTAAAACCCTCAGCAAAATCAAAATGGAAGGGACATACCTTAAGATAGTAGGAGCCATCTATGACAAACCCACCATAAAAATTGCACTGAATTAGAAAAAGTTGAAAGCATTCCCCCTGAGAACTAGAACAAGATAAAGATCCCTACTTTCACCACTTTATTTAACATAGTACTGGAAGTCCTATCCAGAGCAGTCAGACAAGAGAAAGAAATAAAGGGCTTCCAAATAGGTAAAGAGGAAGCCCAATTGTCACTGTTTGCTGATGATATGATTGTATACCTAGAAAACTCTAAAGACTCATCCAAAAAGGTCCTAGGACTGACAGTTGGATTATAATGTGTCTTGGTAAAGTGTTCTTTGGATTGAATCTGTTTGGGAACTTTTCAGCTTCATGTACCTAAATGTCCATATCTCTTCCAGGAAGAGAAGGAAGTTTTCGCCCATTAAAATAAGCTTACTGCTCCTTAAAATAAACTTACTCTCCTTTTTTCTTTTCTTTTTCCTTAATTTCCTAATTCAGATGTGGTATGGTTTTGCTGTGTCCCCACCCAAATCTCATCTTGAATTATAGCTCCCATAATTCCCACATGTTGTGGGAGGAACCTGGTGGGAGGTAATTGAATCATGAGAGCAAGTCTATTCCTGCTGTTCTCTTGGTAGTGCATGAGTCTCATGAGTTGATAATTTTATAAAGGGGAGCTCCCCTACACACGTTCTTTCCTGCCTGCCGCCATGTAAGATGTCCTGTTGCTCTTCCTTTTTCTTCCATCACTTTTATGAAGGCTTCCCTAACCATGTGGAACTGTAAGTCAATTAAACTTCTTTCCTATATAAATCACCCAGTCTCAGGTATGCCTTTATTAGCAGCATGAGAACAGACTAATGCAGTAAATTGGCCCTGGGTAGTGGGTGCTGATGTAAACATACTGAAAATGTGGAAGTGACTTTGGAACTGGGTAACAGTTTAGAGGTTGGAACAGTTTGGAGGGCTCAAAAAATACACGAAAATATGGGAACGTTTAGAGCTTCCTAGAGACTTGTTGAATGGTTCTGACTAAAATGCTGATAGTGATATGGACAATGAAGTCCAGGGAAGGTGGTCTCAGACGGAGAAGAGGAACTTGTTGGGAACTGGAGTAAAGGTTACACTCACTATGCAAAGAGACTGGTGGCATTTTACCCCTGCCCTAGAGGTCTGTGGAACTTTGATCTTGCGAGAGATAATATAGGGTATCTGGCAGAAGAAATTTCTTTTTTTTTTTTTTTTTTTTTTTGAGACGGGAGTCTCGCTCTGCCGCCCAGGCTGGAGTGCAATGGCCGGATCTCAGCTCACTGCAAGCTCCGCCTCCCAGGTTCACGCCATTCTCCTGCCTCAGCCTCCCGAGTAGCTGGGACTACAGGCGCCCGCCACCGCACCCGGCTAGTTTTTTGTATTTTTTAGTAGAGACGGGGTTTCACCGTGTTAGCCGGGATGGTCTCGATCTCCTGACCTCGTGATCCGCCCGCCTCGGCCTCCCAAAGTGCTGGGATTACAGGCTTGAGCCACCGCGCCCGGCCTGGCAGAAGAAATTTCTAAGCTGCAAAGTGTTCAAGAGGATGTGGAGCATAAAAGTTCAGAAAATGTGCAACCTGACAATGGGATAGAAAAAGAAAACCCCATTTTCTGGGAAGAAATTCAAACCAGCTGCAGAAATTTGCATAAGTAATGAAGAAACAAATGTTAATCACTGAGACAATGGGGAAAATGTCTCCAGGACATGTCACAGACCTTAATGGCAGCCCCTCTTATCAGAGGCCCAATGGTCCAGGCACCCCCCTGCTTTGGGCAGCATAGGAAATTGATATCCTGCATCTCAGCTGCTTCAACTCTAGCCATAACTAAAATGGGCCAATGTATGGTTCAGACTGTTGCTTCAGAGGGTGCACAGAAGTCAAGAATTGAGGTTTAGGAACCTCTACCTAGATTTCAGAGGATGTATGGAAATGCCAGATGTCCCAGCAGAGGTGTGCTGCAGGGTCAGAGTCTTCATGGTGAACCTCTGCTAGGGCAGTGGGGAAGGGAAATGTGAGGTGAGAGAATCCACACACAGTCTCCACTGGGGCACTGCCTATTAGAACTATGAGAAGAGGACCACAATCCTCCAGATCCCAGAATGGCAGATCCACTGACAGCTTGCACTGTTCACCGGGAAAAGCCACAGACACTCAATGCCAGCCTATGAAAGTAGCTGAGTGTTGGGGGGACATACTCTGCAGACCCACAGGGGCAGAGCTCCCCAAGGCCATGGGAGCCCACCTCTTGCATCGGCATGACCTGGATGTGAGAAATGGAGTCAAGGGAGATTATTTTGGAACTTTAAGATTTAATGACTGCCCTATTGGATTTTAGAATTTCCTTTTATTTTGAACAATTTCTCTGATTTGGAATGAGTGTATTTACCCAATGCCTGTACCCCCTTTGGATCTAGGAAGTAACTAACTTGCTTTTGATTTTGTAGGCTCATAGCTGGAAAGGAATTACCTTGTCTCAGATGAGACTTTGAATTGTAGACTTTGAGTTAATGCTGAAATGAAGTTAAGACTTTGGGGGACTGTTGGGAGGGCATGATTGGTATTGAAATGTGAGGACATGATATTTGTGAGGGACCGGGGCAGAATATTGTGGTTTGGATGTGTCTCCACCCAATTTATCTTGAATTTTAGCTCCCATAATTTCTACATGTTGTAGGAGAGACCTGATGGGAGGTAATTGAATCATGGGGGCAGGTCTTCCAGTGCTGTTCTCATGATAGTGAATAAGTGTCATGAGATCTGATGGTTTTATAAACAGGAGTTCCCCTGCACACATTCTCTTTTGCCTGCCATGTAAGATGTCATTTTGTTCTTACTTCGTCTTCCGCCATGGTGTGAGGCCTCCCCAGCCACGTGGAACTGTAAGTCAATTAAACCTTTTTCCTTTATAAATTACCCAATCTTAGGTATGTTTTTATTAGCAGTGTGAGAGTAGACTAATACAAGATTTTAGCACTTTAGATGGTGTTCTGTAAATCCCATGGATGGGATTTATTTCTTTTTATATTTGTATTCTTTTTCTGCACTGACTAAATTTATAAAATGATCTTTGTTTTACTGTCCATGCTCTGTTTTTTTATTGATCCCCAGAGTGAAGTGCAGTAGCACAGGAATCATCATGAGATGCATTCACAGGAGTCATCATAATATGCTTCAGCTTTTAACTCTTGGCCTCCTCCCATTTCAACCTCCCAAGTAATTTGGATTACAGTGGCACACCACTGCATCCAGCTTAAATTGACATATTTTTTTCTTCTGCTTAATCAAGTCTGCTGTTGATGCTCCCTGTGACATTTTGCATTTCACTCATTGTGTTCTTCCACTCCAGAGTTCTATTTTGCACTTTTTAACAATTTTCTTCCTTTTAATAAACTTCTAGTTTTGATCATGTAATTTTTATGTCATTTTGTTGCATGATATCTGTGTTTTCTTATAGCTTGCTGAGCTTCCTGACAACAATTATTTTAAATTCTTTTTTAGCAATTAGTTGATGTGCATTTCTGTGAGGTCAGTTACTAGAATGCTTTTGTGTACCCTTGGTGGTGTCATGCTTCCTTTATGTTCTTCATTTTCTTGAACTCTTGCTTTGTTGTCTTCACATTTGAAGAATCACTCACCTCTTCCACTCTTTACTGACTGGTTTGAGAGAGACATGCCTTCATCAATCAGTCCAGTTTTGGAATCGGAGGCTATCAGAGACCTTTCCTTTGAATGTTCTCACTTTTGGTACTCCTTGGAAGTAATTATTATTCAGAACCTTTGTCTTCTCTCAGCAAATTCAGGACAGATGCTAAGTGCCTCTTGTTTGTTTTTCATAAAGCAGTGCCCTGAAGTGCTGAAATTTTTGTGCCTTCTCCCAATCCTGCAGAGTCAAGCCAGCCATCCACTTGAGAGGCTTGCACTCTCTGTCTGCAAAAATACATTTGAAGAGCTTGCCTGTGGGATGAGGAGTGAGACACAGCGAGCATTTGGGGTGCCTGTGATCCAGTTGTGGGAAGGTCCACAGGTGAAGTATCCCAAAATTTCTGATTAAGTCCATGGAGTAGGTAATAGCGTCCACTTCCTCTCTCTCCCTTTTTCTTTTTTTCTCCCAGCCTTTTTCAACCTCTCAGCTGTGCTAATTATCTCAGTATTCTGGATGGAGTAAGAAATACATGAACTTTTTGGAAAGTGACCTTTATGCCTAGGGATCTGGGCATTTATTCACCACAATCTCATTTATTTTTTCTGTAGAAGAATCTTTGAGTGAGCGGTTTCTCTGTGTACTGAACTGTGCCACTTTAGAGGAAGAGTGACACAGGTAAAGTTAAGATTGTTCTTTTACTTTCTTCAGTGTATCTATTTTCATGATTTTCCCCTATTTGTGAACTAGAACTTCTCAGTTGGATTTCCACACTCCTACAAAAGTGTTCTTGTTCTTGAGTGGTTGTCAAAATGAATGCTTCTGCATTGGGATAAAAACAAAAATCTTATTCTGCCATTTTTCTGAGGTCTTATGATCCACCTTTTATATAAAGTCCCTAAAATTCTGCTAAATTAAGAAAATTGCTCCAAATCACAGAATAAATAAGTGATGAGTCAAAATTTTAACACAGATTTATCTGACTGGAAAGCCACCGTTTCTCTGTCAAGCCATGCTATACTTCACAAACCTGGTTGCTGTACTCATTGGCCAGTTGTCCTGCATTCACATGAGCCTCCTCTGCTTTAGGGTCATAGAACCTGGCTCCATTACATTTCTTCATCTTTAGTATCAGGAAAATACTAATATCTGTGGGGTTTCTGAGAGGATTAAATGAGCTAAATACTTGTGCAACCTTAGCTTAGTGTCTATCACATAATAGGCACTCAATAAATGATAGTTGTTGTTATTGTTATTTTTATTAATTTTTTTGCAGAGCAAGTAGCAATGGCAATGGCATATGTGCATTTGGAGATAGTTGTCTGTTCTTTGATTATATCCACAAATTAAGAACTGTAGTAGTTATTTTCTATTATACACATTTTTTTAAAGTTTGTTTTTTTATGATTTCTTGCATTTCAAACTGGATTATATTTCCAATTTGAACAATTACCTTCACTGATACCATTAAAAATTAAATATATTCTGCAAACAAATATGTGCATTTGTACAATATTCTTAATCATAAAACATTCATTTTGTAAAAAAACATTAAGAATTAATATTTTCAGTAGTCAATATTTAATATATGTGCATACAACCTAAATATGAGATGATATTTTTGAAATATTTATGACATCTTTAACCTGTTCGGTGTGAACTACACTAGAGTCCTGAAAATTCAAGTTGGCATCTATTTCCACAAGGCTTGTGTAGACATAATAGAATTATATCACAATCATTCTGCACGCCAACTTATTCAAATTCTACTGTGTGGCTGTAAACATTACTGATTCTTTACCCTTTTAGAGGTTTCTTGTATTCATCTAGCAAAATTAGCATGCACTTTTTTTTAAACATTTTAACCTCTCTGAACTTGGAATGTGTCTTTTAGACAATGTTATCTTATAGTTGTTGTCAGTTAGACATCAGCCATAATATAGGTGTTATGGCATGTGCATGCACAAACATTAAATGCAGCAATATAAGAATTCAAAAGAAACTTCCAGAAACAAAGGGGGAAATATTTTTAATTCCCACCATCAAATTGACTATAGACGGGATAAGGAACATGACAAATAGGAAGTTATGGGCAACATTCAAAAAACAAGAATACATTACAAATCTTCCTGAATGGCTATTTTTTTGTGATTTTAAAAAAGTAAATTTAGCAACACCAATAATTCTGTTGAGCACAAATAATTATATTGCATGGATAAAACATAAGACTGACAACTCTGAGTTGAAAAGTGTTCAAAAGAAGCAAATTTCAAGTGTGCAGAAATTTATAGAATAATCTTACCAATTTATAGATATATTTTTACTAAGACTCAAAGAACTTTTTCTGCAATGTATCAGAATGAATTTATTGTGTCTTTTTTATGTTTGGGCTTATTCATGGTATGAATGGACAGTGTGAACAGAACTTGAGAGGCATTCTCTTTAGAAACCGTAAGACAGTAAGACTTCCTGGGAAAGTTGACTGAGAAAGTGAGTAAGAATTCTATATCATAAGAAAAATATGTCAGAGTTGCATTTGCAGTACTTCATATTTCTTAGCAGCATATAATATAATGGTACATTTTACAATCAATGATGTTCTAGATACACTGAAGTAAGGTCTTTAAATGTCTGCTACCCCATAAGAGCATGAGTTCCTCCAGGTCATGCACCAGGTGCTACTCATTTTTGCATTATTTTTATAAAGTGCAACATTTGGTATAAAGAGAAAGAGTAAATAAATACATGTAAATTAATAAGTAAATTAAGTAAATTAAAGGTTCATTTTTGTATATATACTTTATGCCTTTCAATTATGAGAAAAACTATTTATTCTTTGATTTATAAATTGGGGAACTATTGAGTTGCTATTATATAGGGCAGGGGTTCCCAACCCCCAGACCAGTCCCAGTCCCTGGCCTGTTAGGAACTGGGCTGTACAACAGGAGGTGAGCAGGAGGAGGGCGTTAGCACCCAAGCTCTGCCTCCTGTTAGATCAGTGGTGGCATTAGATTCTCATAGGAACCAGAACCATTATTGTTAACTTCACATACAAGGTATCTAGATTGCATGCTCCTTATGAGAGTCTAACTAATTACTGATGATCTGAGGTGGAAGAGTTTCATCCCGAAACCATCACCTGCCCCCTCACCCCTCGTTCATGGAAAAATTGTCTTCCATGAAACTGGTCCCTGGTGCCAGAAAGGTTGGGAACATTAGGGATTGGGGATTTCCAAAAGGGTCGGGATATTAGGGATTTGTTGGGGCTAAAATGTAGAAAAAAAGTACACATTTCCTGCTTTCAAGGAGCTCATGGTGTAATGAATAAATACATATACAGAAGCTACATAGCCTGGCTTGAATGTTGTCATAGAAGTGTGTTTGAGTTTAAATGCAAACAAAAATGACGTAATAAATTCATCCTGGTATTTTGTGAAATGTTTTCTAGGAAAAGAGGATCTTAAACTGAGACTTGTATGGAGAGATGAGTTTTCAAGATAAATTGAGTGGCTTTTCTAGGTACAGAGATAAGTCTCTATAAAGCAAGTGAAGTAAGGAGTAGTCCATAGTCCAGCATGGCAAAGAATCAAGTACATTTGTATAGGAAATTAGAAGTATTGGGGCATGTAGCTGGAAAAAAAAAAAAAAAAAAAAAGAGCTAGCTTGTAAAGACTTTTAAGCCACGATAAATTTGATAAATCTACAATTCATAAAAAATACCCTATAAAAGCAAAAACTTGCACAATGTGACTCCCAATTAATCAGGGAAGGATCCCATAGACTTACTCATGATACAAGTGGACAGTGGGAAGTAAACTTCAAAGGCATTCTCTTACTGTAAGACTTCCTGGGAAGGTTGAGAAGATGAGAAGAGAGAAAAATCGAGAGTCTATCTCTAATCAGCACTAATGCATTGTACATTTCCCCAGAGCCCATTTCAATTTGCTAGTTTATCCGTTTGTTATTTTCAGTAAATTAATATCATTGCTCATCTCAAAGACATGAGTGTTTGACCCTGGAAAGAACAGGTAATTTATTTTTGAATTTGAATAGAAGATTACAGAAGGGGTTTTGTGATGTTGACATGTGCGTGCTGATAAACATGTCAGTAAATGGAGAAGTTCATTACCAGAATATGACCCTTGAAAGTGTCACATTGACAATGCCAAAGATAATTGCCGCCATAAGCATGGACCAGGAGACAATCAAGCTAGGCTATTTAAATCCCAGAAGAAGTCACAGATCTTTCCACATTCATTTTCATTTATTCTCCCTACGTTATTTCCTTCAGTATTCGTAATGCAGCCTGTTACTTACCCATTCATTTCCACATTAGAAAACAAGTCCCCTGAGCTGTGTCTCAGTTGTTAATCACTTGTGTGTTTGCCCTCCATGTCCATGTAGACAAT
Source organism: Theropithecus gelada (assembly GCF_003255815.1). NCBI lineage: Eukaryota > Metazoa > Chordata > Mammalia > Primates > Cercopithecidae > Theropithecus > Theropithecus gelada. Next base: position 34,326,297 of record NC_037681.1, on the reverse strand, counting down.
ATTAAGATAATGATTTTTCAAATCAATTGAATTTGTTATAGTTTTCTTGTAGTTTTACCACTTTAAATTTTCTAAGGGTTAAAACCTAAATATGCAGTGAGCCGAGACTGGGCCACTGCACTCCAGCCTGGGTTACAAAACAAGAGCCTATCTCTAAATTAATAAATAAATAAATACCCAGATTCGGTAAAAGATTTTTACGCTTGGTGTTTTTTTTTCAACCTGTCCCTTATTCTAAAGGGACTTTTTAAGCTACTTTATTTGTCATGATTTACATATACCTTAAAGTACGTTATGATTTTAATGGCATGTAATGTGCCACACGTATTCTTATAGTGTTTTTTGTATTATGTGCTGGACAGAGACTACTTGCTGTTCAACAATTCCTGTTAGGGGAATGGTGAAGGGAGGGTTGTCATCGTTTGCTTTTTTTGTTTTCTTTTGTTATGTTTTGTTTCATTTTCTGGTCACTCACAGAGCCTACATTTCCCAGCTTCTTTAACCATTAGGGGTTGTTGTAGACAATTTAATATAAGTACACACAACTTCCAGGCTTTGACCATTAAAATTTTCCTGATGTATTTTGATGCAGACGAGTAGAGTGACCTTAGAAGCCAGGTTCTGAAGAAGATAGTTTGGCTGTCTCAGTGTGTTATGGGGAGAAGTGTACTGTGTACACACACCTGCTGACCAGGAACACGTACATTAGACAGTTATGTGTGAAAATCATATGTATATTATCTTAAATCACTTAAATGATGGGCATGGTTTGTTAGAGTACTAAGAGTGTGTTTACCATATCTTAAAGGCATGTTAGGAGATCATGAAGGATATTAAAAGGCCAAAGAGACCCACACGAATAATAATGAAACTTCCCAGGAAGACAGATTAGTCCATCAAATGAGGAGACAGAAGTTTAAATCACAAATGCACAGCCTATAGCCAAGTTTGATGCCTATAACCTGCTGCGTTGATAGTGGTGTAGGAGTAAGGAATACATAGTTCCAGGGCATCTAGAAAGCAACTTCTTCTTTCCATTGGTGACTAATTCAAGCCCAGCAATGTGGAACAAGATGCAATTATAAAAACAAATCCCAGTTTAAACCTTGGGATGAGGGAATGTTTTACGGTAATTTTAGGGAATCAAGTATCCAGTACACCAAGCTGGGGCTTAGAATGGCATCCAGTTCCAATGAGAAATTGTAACAAAACCCGAAATTAGGAGAGAAGCCGAAGCAGGCTACATTGCTGGATCACAAGAGGGAGAGGGAAGCATGATGCATGAGGCACTCGGGGCTCTGTTAGCTTCATGCACACTGACCTTGAGAATGTGGCAAGAGACCATCTCCAGACCTCACCAAGGCATCGTGACCACTGAGTTCGTGCTAGCCACAAACTGGAAAGATAAGAGCCCGGAAGTACTGGCCTTTAAAACCCTCAGATATGCAAGACCAAATAGGCAGGGACTGACATTGTCAGAGCACACGGTTGGAATTTTATCCAATAAAGTATGAAATGTCCTCAACTTTTGTACTGATGAACCTCACAGTATTTGTGATGTACCATTACATTAATCCTTTGAAGATTAGTTTGTAACGTTACATGTATTTAATTATAATCAAAATCTGTCACATAACAAAGTCATATAATGCACCATTCTATTAATCAAAGATTACAAGGCAATTACTTTTATAACATTGGCAACAATTAGGACAATGGGAGAGAAATAGATGATAATGTGAAAGTCATTGCTAAATTAAAGATTTAGAAATGCAATCATAAGAATGCTAAATGAAGTGAGGACAAAACCAGGAACAAAATTAGTTTCTTGTTTGTTAGAAATGAAGGGGTAACATAAAGTCACTGTAGTAAGTATAAAGCTAAACATCTTCATGTCGGCAGAGAAAGGAATTACAGGAAACTCTTTCTGAATATATTTAAGTTTTCTCTTTAACATTGCTGAGTTGAGTACTGTAAAATGATATGTTCATTATTGGATGACTTTGACTTCTAAAAATTAAAAAGTAACCTTTTAGGAAAATAAGGTTACGAATGAACTGCCCCAAACCAGTACATCTTTATGAAAAACATCCCGAATATCAATACTAGCGCGGTTAAAAAAAAAAAAAAAAAAGAAAGAAAAAAAAGCCTGTTACCTGCCAAATGAAAAAAAAAAAAAATGCTATGTAATATATTAGACTTCACCACTAAAATCAAAGTTAATGTTCTCAATGCAGAGGGTACAAGCAAGTTTGAAGCTACTAAGTTACACAGACAAGGACAAAATGCACATAGATTAAGAAGAACCATGCAGAAAGCACTTTCAAGACAGGACAGGGGATGTGTCCACACTGAGCCAAGACAAATAGAGAAATGAGGTAAATAAACATCATGTACCTTAATCCATATCTCTATGACTCTTGTTCAGCTGTCTTAGTAAACTTTGCATTCAACTGCTCTTACTTGAATGGCATAAAACTATTAGTGTAATTAAAAAAATATATAAATGAACCAACTTGACTGTTGTGTTACACTGATATCAACCCCTTATATACTAATGAAATATGAGTTAATTTGAATCATGTATTAGAGAAGAACAGACTTTACTAAAGCTCATTATTAAATGCCTATCCATTGCAAGTACCTAGCATTTTTACATTTTAGAGAGTAGCTCATATGCACTCATGCACATATATATGAACTATAATTTTCAAATATTTTAAATACATTGAAATCCACTACAACATAAACTAGACATTTGAGTAGTCTAGACTGACAGAATACCATATGCAATCACATGAAAGCTGAAAAACCAAGACATAGTTGACATTAGTGAGTTCAAATTTACAATATGAGATGTAGTGGGCAGGGAAATGGGAAGATTTAGGTCCATACAAAATTGGTACAGGTATATGCTATAGATACCACAAAGTCCTGGGAAATTCCTGCAATATGAAATGATATCATTGTCCCAGTGATTTAGGAAGCTAATTGTCATGGCAGAGTAGATTTCTTACAGGCGTAAGAACAGTTAGGCAGTCATTACCATTGTTTAGAGAAATAGTTAAAATGAATATAAAAGAGAGCAGTCTCAGGAGAGATGGAAAGTTAGGAACAGACAGGAAAGATATTACAGAAACTAGAAATTACAATTCAGGTTGCAGTCCTTTGGAGCTTCCTGGTCTATTCATGATGACACAAACATTCAGTGTTTTTTGAAGTAGAAATCTGACTGGAGAAAGGAACAAAACACAGATCAACTATGCAGAGATAAACAACCACCACAGCAAACTCCTAGAAAGCACTCTGGATTCACAAGGCGAAGTTACAATTTCCTCAGTTATTAACACTATAATCCTAGAATACATACACATTACAAATATGCAGAAAACGCTTAATTTTCTCCAAAATGTTTTGGAAAGGTAACAGCCATTGATTAATGCCTAGATTCATTGGCCCTTTGTAGGTTACTGAATGGTGATATGCCATCATTCCTTCTTCAGTTAGCTACAATAGAAGAAACTTCCTGTTATCAATTATACTGTTACTCTCTTGTATAGTTTATATAGCAAAGGCATTATATATTTTTTTATGTTCCTTTATCTTTTTAAAAAAATGCTGAATTCAATTTTAGCATGCTTAGTTGATCAATTATATTTTTACTATTATTATAGATTTGTCTAAAAGTATGTATTATATTTTATTTTTAAAAATAAAACTCTTTGGAAAGAGTTTCACTCTTGTTGCCCAGGCTGGAGTGCAATGGCAGGAACTCGGCTCACTGCAACCTCCGGCTCCCAGATTCAAACAATACTCTGGCCTCAGTCTCCCAGGTAGCTGGGATTACAGGCACCAACCACCATTCCCGACTAATTTTTTTTTTTTTTTTGTATTTTTAGTAGAGACAGGGTTTCACCATGTTGGTCAGGGTGGTCTCGAACTCCGGACCTCAGGTGATCTACCTGCCTCAGCTTCACAAAGTGCTGGGATTACAGACACGAGCCACCGAGACCAGCCAGCTCCTAAGTTCTTTTGACATGACCTTTTTACTCTTGGATAGCTCCCTTTCCTTCTGGAATGAAAAGATGTTTTAGCCTTATCCTATGTTTAGCTCACTCTAAGCAGGGGTCCTTGTTTCTTTTAGAATAAAATGGCATTTTAGAGTCCATGATTTAGTCATTAGTAGATAAGATCCTAATTAAAATTAAATAAATAAAAAACTCATTTGAGTGGTTTTTTTTTAAGCTCTGTTAAAGTTTCCTGACGTATACAAATTTATATTTGGAATCTTTTGTTTGATCGTGATGCAAGACCAATTGGTAGGACAGTATTTCTTGGATAAAAAGGTGAATTGAGTTATGGAATTGTATTTTAATTTTTTTATTATTTTGTGGGTCAAATCTCACTTCATTATTGAAAAATAGTGAGTTGCAAATACCATTGCCACCTTCTTTCCTAGCACTTTTGATCCAGCATTTGTTTATAACAGTAGACTCAATACCAAATATGAGGAAAATAAGAAAGTTTCCATTTTTTTCTTTCAAAAAATATTATTTAAACCCTAAAATATTTTTGGTAGCACATTTTCCCTGTAGCTGGTAATTTATCTGTGTAAAGAAGTCCCTAGAGAAAGGGCATATACTCGCTGAGTAAAAGTATCATGGACCAGGTCTATGTGGTTATTTTTTGTTAAATTTCCATTAGTGTTAAAACAGATGATAATAAGATACTGATATGCTTATATTTCAAAATTCACTGAACTAAGAAATTATCAAGTTTCTTTTAGCCTCTGTTAATTGTATGAATATAATGCAGATAGATTTTTGTGAAATAATATTTGTGTTCTGTTATGAAATCAAATTATAAATGTGGACATATGAACAAGTAATTACGCTCCCTTGTTATGGAAGAGAATAATTTGCCATGGAACTTATTATTCCTCCAGGCATTCTCAGAATATATTTCCAGGTAATAAAAATAGTGCAAGAATATACAGAAGTGAAAATTGGTCTCAAATGAAGGCCTCCCCAGAAAAGCAGCGGGGTCTTTCCTAACTCAAGTGCATGGCCAGAGGCTATTAGTACACAAATAATGGACATTAACCAGTCAGATTTTTCAAAAGGAAATATTTTTCTAGGATGGCACAGTAGATAGGCATGTTTTATGCTTGAGGCATGGATAAAATAGGCTTGAGATCAAGCTTATAAGTTGTTACATTGAGACACCACAGATAGCTGTAGGATATTAATGTGAAACCTTAAGACAGAGAAGGAAAAATCATGGAGTATTTAGAATTCAATTATCATAAACTCAGAATCTCAATTTCTACTCCTTTTCTAAAATGAAAAGTGATTTTTAATATTACCAAAATTTGCATTTGATTCCGCACTAAGAGTGAAAACCCATATAACAGTGTCAGACCGTCAATAATTCAAACAGCTTTTTATTGGGTAGAAATTTTCATTTTTTTTTCTTGCATTCCCTAAACATATATTAAGGGAAGTGACTTTATTCTGGCTTAGCTATTTAGGAACCTGGCAGTGTTCTCAAAATGACTTTTGGATTAAAGTGCTCTAGCTATTCTGGTTAAAAGACAAGTTTCCTCCTCTTAACTAAACTCATTGTAACACTTATTTAAAATAAAATTCAGATGAGTTCATTTTACTTGCTCCTCCATTACCAATTGTAAAGAGTGTGCATTCAGAACAAATGAAGGCATTTCAGTTGAGTGGGCAGAGAAAAGCTCAGCATCTGCTTTTGCAGGTGCACTGATGTAATAGTCTCGACAAGGCACAGCTTATTGTTAGTAGGTAACAGGCAATGGAGGGAGCAGGGAGCCCTACTTAGAGTTATAGATGCAAAAGTGGCATCAAAACTTTTACCCTTGATTTCCATTTGTGCTTCTTGCTAGACTGTATTTCTGGGAAAGTTTCTTAACTTCTTGGAGCCTGTTGGTTCATTTTTGAAATGTGCATAAAAGAATTTCCCGTTTGAAATGTTGGTGGCTTTTCAACATTGGACTGACTAGCAATGCACTTTACAAAGATACTCCTTTGATCTCCTTTCTGCATTCTTTTAGGATTCAGATCAAGCATTCATCTCCTTCTGAAATGTTTCCCCTGCCAATAAAAGTAATAATAATAATAGTTAACATTCCTCAAATATTTACTCTGTGCCCAACAGATCTAAGAGTTTTGCACAAATTATCTCATAAATTCATCAGAAACCACTCTCTGTGGTTGTATTACTGTCCTCATTTTACAGATTTTACAGATTAAAAAAGCTGAGACATTGGGGGTGTAAGTAACATGTTCAAGATTCCATCATGGTAAATGGGAGAGCAGAGGCTTGAGACAGAGTCCGTGCCATCAACTATTGCAGAGTTCTGCTCATACTGTATGGTGTTTATGGCTCTCTATCCTAGACTCTTTCACAGTATTTACTGCACTTCGTTGTAGTTTTTGGCTGGTGTGTTTTTACCTCTAGATCATCAACTCCTTGAGAGAATTAATTCCTTCCATACTCAAGTACAAGAAGTAGCATACACAGCATTTAGAAAAATAAACAGTGCATATGAACATTTAGCATAAAACATAATTTGATGAGAAAGAGTTGAACAGAAACATGCAGTAGACTGTCTCATGGGTGGGAAGGTGGCTGTGATCCTTGTTGCAGGGAATAATTGACAATACTACTCAGAAAGCAACCACTAAGAAATGCTTTCAGAGAAATCAGCCTTTTATTTCTGTGTCTTCATTAGATTAAAACTTTAAGAGAGAAGGGAGATTTTCTTATTTAATTTATTTTTTAGCCTTTATTCCTAACATAGTACTTGGTACAAAGTAATAATTTAGATAATGTTTGTTGGATGCATCTCAAATTTAAATTAGTTCTTTCTTTTAGGCAAAAATGGAAGCAGCTTGTTATGTCACTCATTCTACTCAGAAATTCAAATAATGTATAGATCTTGAGAAGGTGATCTTAAAATGCACACGAAATCGTAAGTGTTCAAGAGGAGTCAAGTTAATTTTGAGAAAGAATAGACAGTAGACTTGCCTTACTATAGATTATATATTAAAATGCTATTAATTAAATGATTGTAATATGGTACAGATTTTCATTAAAATTTTGAAATAAAAATTTTAATAAAAATTTGATAATTAGGCTCATGCATGTATAAAATTCATATATAATATGCACGTGGTAAGTAATACGCATGAAATAAGCAATATTTCAACTAAGTAGAAAAAGATCGATGATGAAATAAATGACATTGGGTTAGTTAAGTATCCATTAAGGAGGGGAGATAAATCAAGTCAGACTGTTTCTATCCGTTCTAGATAGATGACAAAGAAATTTTTCAAAACAAGACTAAACTAAACAAAAACAAACCAATAAATAGAAACCTGGAAAATGTTAGAATACATTAATGTGGTCATGACTTTAGAGTTATCATAGTATCACAAGTAAGCTTCTGAATTGTATGCATTCTATTATTGTTGTATGCCTCACATAGCACATGGTACACTAAACTGAACACCAAAGAGATCTCCTTGAGTCATTATTAATTTTAGTATTCTCTGCGTGAAGTAGTTGGAAAAAAGCATAGTTTCTTGTAACTTCTTTTTTTTTTTTTTTTTGAGACGGAGTCTCGCTCTGTCGCCCAGGCTGGAGTGCAGTGGAGCGATCCCGGCTCACTGCAAGCTCCGCCTCCCGGGTTCACGCCATTCTCCTGCCTCAACCTCCCAAATAGCTGGGACTATAGGCGCCACCATGCCCGGCTAATTTTTTGTATTTTTAGTAGAGACGGAGTTTCACCGTGTTAGTTAGGATAGTCTCGATCTCCTGACCTCCTGATCCGCCCGCCTCAGCCTCCCAAAGTGCTGGGATTACAAGCGTGCGACACCGCGCCCGGCCTGTAACTTCTATTTTTAAAGGAACTAATCCAAATTTATATTTGACTATGAGTTTTACAGTTCTATCTAGATCGGCCGAAGATAGATCTGTTAGCTTCTGGGGTCCTGTTTTAAGGTCTTAGATGTTCTTGTCTTGTGTTATTTTGACCTCGGTGATGGGGCAGTGTACTTTAGGATATTAGCACAAAATAAGAAAAGATAAGTATTTGAGGCCATGGATAGCCTAATTACCCTGATTTGATCCCATTGATCATTACACATTTTATATAGGTACCCCAAACATATGTACAACTAAGATATATAAATAAAAATACAAACAATGATGGAGTTTATGTTTCCAGCAGCCTAAGGGAGCATAACGAAGCTAGTTTCAGTATTGCTTTTTCTATTTGGTGACCAAAATACTAGTAGTAATTTCATCTGCTATGAAAGAGGTAGAATGTAGTCAAATTTTGTGACAGAATGACACATTGACACATAAAACATTTTATTTTACTTCAGTTAACTTGAATAGGATGGAAAGGTCAACATGCTTATTCCTATGTATGACAAAAATATACAGCATTATTTTAAAAAATGGACATTTCACAACAAAAGATTAAGTAGCATTTAACTAAACATAAATAAAAGTCATCTTGCATTTTGAAGGATAAGAAGCATCTGTATCAGGTTTTTTTGTTTTGTTTTGTGTTTGTTTTTTCTTTTTTTTTGAGACCGAGTTTCACTCTTGATGCCCAGGCTGGAGTGCAGTGGCACGATCTCGGCTCATCGCAACCTCTGCCTCCCGGGTTCCAGCGATTCTCCCACTTCAACCTTCCTGAGTAGCTGGGATTACAGGCATGCGCCACCACGCTTGGCTAATTTTGTATTTTTAGTACAGACGGACTTTCCCCCAGGCTGGCTTTGAACTCCCGACCTCAGATGATCCATCTGTCTCGATCTCTCAAAGTACTGGGATTACAGGCATGAGCCACCACGCCCGGCTGCATCTTTATCAGTTTTAAAGTAAAGACATCAGTGGATATATTGATCTGGAATGTCTGGAATAAAGTTATATAGTCGGAATTTTAAATTGAAGTTTTACATGCCATATTATCTCTGCCTCCCTAAATGTCTGGATGATATCTATTTATTTCTGAAGATTTTCCTCAGACATCCAACATTTGTCTTCACTGGGTAGCTACAATACTCCTGCAGTTATCCCATCTCTCTCATGGATCATCAATTTATTTTTCTGTATAGGATCTTTCCTAACAGTTTATACACATATGTAAATATATTCCTTAGTTGACTTCAGATGCACATTTTTTTACTTGTTTGTATGGAACAATAATGAACAAAGTGTTTCTAAATGTCCTAATTTTCTAATGTCTAAAGTTCTCCACCTGGGTCCCCACGACTATACAGCTATTGTTCACAGCATTGTTATCAATAACCTACTCCTTGATCTATCAAATAGCCACTTACTTTACTAGGTTTCTCAGAGAAAAATGGACAAATATTGTCTACTCGCCGTTGGCTTCTGGATTACATAATTGCCCTAATTTCTCATTAGTTCCCTGGCAATTTCTCATGAGATTTTTTTTTTTTCTGGCTTTGCCTCCCTGTTGAACACCTATTAAAATATCTGAGGACATAGTAGAGATCCTTCTTCCTTAGTTATCTGCATAAGTAACCTCATTCAGTCTATGGCTCTAAAATATTTATTTCCAGTTCCACTATTTATTTGTAGCTCCAGACTTACATTTATGCATCTCCCTGTGGATCTTTTTTCCTGTCTTCAAAAGCTTCTTCAAATCAGTCGCTAAAGTGAAAAACTAGGTGTCTTTCTTTTCTTCTTCCTACACCCAATCCATTAGGAAATGCTATGAAATTTATCTTGAAATATATGCGGAAGTAAACTCCTTCACTCCAGTTCCACTACACCCATGCTGCTCAAAGCAGCCACCATTTTTCCTCAGGACTCCTTCAATAGCCTCCTGATCTTGTTTCGGCCTCATCCTTACATTTCACTTTTCACTCAGCAAACAGATTTCTAATTATTTTTTTTAATAAAGATTATAACATTCATTCGCTTAATGTCTCTAATGGCTTCAAATTTTAGTAAAAATCCTGACACTTTATTTTTGGGGGATTAAAAAGCCTTTTGTAATTCAGCCCTTGACTACCTCTTCAATTTCACTTTGTGTACCTCTCCTCTTCATCTTTTATTCCCTATATTCTTGCCTCTCTAGTATTTTTTCTGTTTCTCAAAAAGTCTGAGCTTATTTGAACATTAATGGCTTGCTCTTATGTTATATATTTCCCTGAAGTGTTCTTAGCTTTCAACTTTATCACGAGATCTCAGTTTGAATACCATATGCTCATAGGGGCTTCTGTTGTCAATCCAGTGTCTCACTTGTTCACTTGCTATTGCTCTGTCCTATTTTAATTCCCTAAGAACATTCTTTACTTTTTGTTTGTTTGCTCACTTGTTGCTCAGTTGTTCTCTCTTCTCACACAGGCATGCAATTCCATAAGAGCAAAACTTTGCCTCTCTTCTTCTCCTTGTATTTCCATTGGCCAGAAAGGCATATGATATATAACAGTTGCTCAAAAAATATCACTTGAAATAATCAGTAAATTGGTAATTTACTATTTATTTGTCATTGCTTCACCTAATCTTTGATCTGTCTGAGACTAATGACTGGCATGATTCATTCTTTGTATCTTCAGTAACCCCATGATAGCAAGAAAATCAATATATGAAAAAATGCCCGAATAAATGTAAGATTCATTAACAATGCTCCCATCATTGGATCTCTCAAAAGTCCTAAATAGTAATCTTCAATTGCAAAGTATCCTAGTTTTATTGTACATGATTGAAAGAAAAAGGGACTTCAGAACTTGTAGAAAAGGTGACTATGACCTTCTACATATGGTGACTACGACCTTCTGTGACCTTACCAGACCTGTAACAGGGTGCACCTGTGGGTGATGCAAACCTCAGACACTGTGTCACCCCTGCAACCCCAGATGCTATAAAGAAGGCCAGATGCTATAAAGCACAGCCAAGCCATCCTGGCTATACCCTTTCCAAATGGCTGGCTGGAAAATCTTTAAGTGTAATAAAATTGTTTTTGTTTTTTATGCCACTAAGTTGGCGGTGTTTTATCATGCAACCATAGCATGGATGAAAGTCATTAGTAAAAGCATCTGTGTTTTGTGGATCAAGAGGGTATGTGGAGCTACAGGGACCATCTCAGACCAGGTGAGAACAGAAGCTATTCACAGACACTAATATCTCTATGTGGAATCCTTATGTTGTCCTCCTACTAGAGATCGTACAGTCTTGGGATTTATTCTGGCCATTGGGTGACAGAAAGTAAAGAACTCATATTCACTGCAGATGTGAACTAGCACAGGTCAGGCCCTGCCGTGGAAAAATTATGAATACAGTGTGAGAAAAAAGTCAATTGCATGGAGGCTAAAATGTTACATGAAACCCAAAATAAGAAACTTAAACATAGTATATGATTGTAATTCAATTGCCATAAAATACTTTTGGCTTTAGAGTTTCTCAGGGAATGTCTGAAAGAGGGCTGTTATAAATACATCTAGAAAACTAGTACATTTTCTAATTAATATTATCTATAGATGATGTTACCAATTAAAAAAATACTTTATCCAGTGAGCTGTAACCTGTAGTCCTAGAAAAATATATTCTTTGACGAAAAACAAAAAATCTTTCTGATTTTTTTTTTTTCCACTTACAAAATAGATTCAAGATGAGGAGGTGAGGACAAACCAGTGAAATTCCTCATAGCACACAGGAAACTTTCCCAGACCAACTTAGTCCAAGTTAACTGCTTGTCTATGTTTTCATTGTGGGGTGAGTGGCCTCTCCTGATATTTAGCAGGCATACACTTTTATTCCCTACCTTTTGATATTTCCATCTTCTCCTCTACTGCACTGTCAATGCAAATTATTTAGCTCACTGCTCAGTGCTGAGTCGATGGGATCGGTCAGCTGTTGTAGTCTTGGTGGGAGTCCTGTGAGGGTCTCTGGTTATCCCAGAGTAAATGGGGAGACAGTAATATATAATCCAAAATGTTAGGAAAGCATCACATAGAAACGAGTTAGTGCCCAGGTGAGGGATTTCCATTTGGCCAAACTGTAGCCACGTTAGAATTTAGTGGAGGTTCCTTGAAACAACGTTGTAAGGATATGTGGAAATAGGGCATTTTAAAAATAAACAACAGCACATATTGGATGAAAAATGTATTAAATGGACAATTAAAATAGTTTCTTGACACCTCCCTGCTTCCACCCTGTTCACAGATTGTACACAGTCTATTCTGTACATAACAGAGTGATTTTTTCAGAATACATCAGATGATGCTAGCCATATGCTCAGAACCTTCCTACAGTTGCTATTTCATGCAGAATAAAGTACAGAGTCAGTGGCCTACAAGGCTGAATACATCATGGCCTGGACTTATTTCCTGCTCTATCTCCTAACACTCCGTTGTGTTTATCCTAGCCTGGCCACATTCATGTTCTCTTCCTCAGGACCTTTCCATTTCCCATTCGTGGTACCTGGAGTATTCTTTTCCCCAGCACTCCCTGTAGCTCCCTCTATCCTTTCATTTAAGTTGCTTCTAATCTCTCGCTCCTGGGCTGCTGGTGGTGGCTCACGCCCAGCATTTTGGGAGGCCGAGGCGCGCAGATCACATGAGGTCAGTAGTTCAAGACCAGCCTGGCTAACAAGGCAAAACCCCGTCTCTACTGAAAACACAAAAATTAGCCGGGTGTCGTAACAGGCGCATGTAATTCCAGCTAATCAGGACGCTGAGGCAGGAGAATTGCTTGAACCCGGGAGGCGGGTGTTGTAGTGAGCCGAGATCGTGACACTGCACTCCAGCCTGGGCAACAGAGTGAGACTCCTTCTCAAAAAAAAATTATTATTATTATTATTATTATTATTGCTTTCTTAGATATTTCCTTTGACTTCCCTACATAAAACTGTCTCCCCCAAGTACATCAGTCACTCACTGTCCACACCCTACTTCATTTAGTTCACAGTATTTATCACTATATCACTATGCGGTGTTTTTATACATATATATGTGTGTGTATATATATATTTTTCCTTTTTATTATCTGTTATTCTTACTAGGACTCACGTTTCTGTTAGGGCAGGTGATTTGTTGGGTTCCCTGCCTAACCTGCAGGTTGTAGTATGTAGTAAATGTTCAATAAATACTTGTTTAATTATATTTACTATTGCATTATATAAATATATGTTGAATTTGAATATCAAATGATATTGGACAAATTAAATGCAATATTTACATTTACCTGAAAATTCACCTGTATGTGTTCACCAAACAATTTTTAATTAGCTTAATTGGACCTGGAATTATTAGTGCGTTAGAGACCATTTAGCCCAATATCACCACATTCAATGCACTAAGAACAAGAAAGTAAATAAGGTAATCATATCAATATTATCATTTAGTTGCTAAGCATAATACTATGTGTATAATACACATTTTTAGTAACTATAATCTTCTTAATATTCTTTTTTTTTTTTTTTTTTTTTTTTGAGACCAAATCTCGCTCTGTTGCCCAGGCTGGAGTGCAGTAGCATGATCTTGGCTCACTGCAACCTCCGCCTCCTGGGTTCATGCCATTCTCCTGCCTCAGTCTCCCGAGTAGCTGGGACTACAGGTGCCCGCCACCATGCACGGCTAATTTTTTTTATTTTTAGTAGAGATGATATTTCACTGTATTAACCAGGATTGTCTCAATCTCCTGACATCATGATCTGCCAGCCTCGGCCTCCTAAAGTGCTGGGATCACAGGCATGAGCCACCGCGCCTGGCCAAAAATCTTACGAATTTCACATATTTACAGTTACTGAGTGATGATGTGAAAACTTATAACCTGAGAGCTGAGTAAATAGAGGAACCTAGAATTAGAACTCAGGTCTGTCTGACTTTCTAGCATGTGTTCTTTCTATTCTACTGCCTAACGTCTTTTGGTTTCCCCTTAGTAATTTCACTCACCGGGAATTAGGTTGCCCTTGGTGCAGTCCTGTTTTATTACTGGTCTCTAGGAGTGCGCAGTGACCTTGGTTTTGAGTCCAGGACCCATTCTACCTGCTTTTTGTTTTGACAGTCATTTGCCATCATCAGGTCTCAGTTCTCTCTTTTTTTTTTTTCCTACTCTAAAATAGCCATAATACTATCCCTTTTATCTACTCTCTTCAAAAGACTCAAGTATATGTGAAATTATTTTGCTAATTTCTAATTGGGTTATGCAAATATGAGCGATTGTTACATTTGTCAATAACAAATATTTAGCAGCTTTCATAGACGGTTTCGATTATAGCAGTGCTAAGCTTGCAGCTTGCTTCTATGATTGCTAATTCTTTCGGATTCCAATGTCACATTATCACATACATTTGTAGATATCAGACTCAAAACAGAGGCAAAGTTAAGAGAATCTAAAAGAATACACAATTTTCATGTCTTCCAAATTTTCAAGACCATTCTCTGACTAGGACTGACTCAAATGTGCTTTATAGTTTTGCCTGTGGGAAGAAATAATTTATCTAAGAATATACAGGGGGCATATTTGGAAGATATTTTATGTTGCTGGATATTGTAGGATTTGGGCTATGCTCTTATCTAAATACATGCATAAGACCTGTTTGTTGAACCTGTTTTGGTAAAATGACTGAGTTAGATAACATCAAGTTAAGAAATGGGTAAGGGGCCGGGTACTGTGGCTGGCTCACGCCTGTGATTTCAGCACTTTGGGAGGCCGAGACGGCTGATCACGAGGTCAGAAAATCGAGACCATCCTGGCTAACACGGTGAAACTCCCTCTCTACCAAAAATACAAAAAATTAGCTGGGCGTGGTGGTGGACGCCTGTAGTCCCAGCTACTCCAGAGGCTGAGGCAGGAGAATTGCTTGAACCCAGGAGGCGGAGCTTGCAGTGAGCAGAGATCACGCCACTGCACTCCAGCCTGGCGACAGAGCGAGACTCCGTCTTTAAAAAAAAAAAAAAAAAAAAAAAAAAGAAAAGAAAAGAAATGGGTAAGAAGAGTCCTTATCTCAGTGTATAAGGTGGTTCTGGGGAAACTGTAATTGAAGTAAAATGCTGAGATGATTTTTGGAGGTAGCATTAAATATAAATTTATAGGAAGTCATGAGCTCTAGTCTGTCATTAGTCTCAAGAAGTTACCAAAGGCCAACTGCAGTTTTGAAAATGTGAACCCTAAAAGGTAAATTTTTTAAAATCTCTACTGAAGTTCTCCTACCAGAATTTTATTTATAGTTCTCACGGACAGTGGAACTGACTGTTCAACTGTTTACATTAGCAAAAGAACAAAATATACAGAATTGATAGCAACAATTGCCTACAGATAGGAAATGCCAAGGAATTTCCCCTCCATTGTTACATCTCCCCCGAGAAGACTTGCTCTTTTGGCCAAAGACTAACTTGGCCCATGGTATTAGGAGTTGGAGCTTTCAGATAAGTGATAAAAGGTTCAAAAGCTTCCTCTGTCTTGAGACTTTCTCCATTTTTCTTCATTTTTGGGTTGATGTCAACCTGATCCTCTCTTTCATTTTCTGTCTGTGAGAATGCCTAGCTAAAAAGCTATGTGAAAATTAAAGTAGGGTTGAGAAAACACAAAGTTTGAAGGGTTATGTCAAAGTGGCTTTAACAGTCTGGGGCCTATACCTCAGCAGGCAATATTGTATTCCAATATCTCCTTTCATACTTTTCCCAAGTAGAGGACTATGAAGACAAGCATAGAGAATAGTACTGGCATATTAAACAGATAATTTTGTTTTTATGTTTCTTCTTCACTCATTTTTGAGAAGATGGTTAACTGAAGTAAATATATAAATATGACCAATACCTAATAGTTAATATTCTTATCTTTTATAAAATGCTTCCTCATTTATTTTTTATAGCTGATATAAGCAATCCTATGAGTTATGCTATTTTCATTTTACAGTTGAGAAGAATGTATTGAGAAAATTTAATAGACTTGGCCAAGGTCAGTAAACTGAGCATGGTCACAAATCTAGCTTTTTACTCCTTTATTTTGTATGCTTCCCTTCTTGGAGAAGTAAAAGGCCAACATGGAAAATATACAAAAATGCCAAATATGATAGTTTATATTTAAAATAGAGAGTTGATAAAAATTATTTTTCTGGCAAATTGAAAACTAATACCTAGAAAGACAATCCTGTATTTTAAACCAACCAACTATTAGAATTTCTAAAACAGAAATGTTTCCTTACATAGGCTCTGTCTCATAAAAAGGCTGATTGTGTTTTCTTAATGAGATTTCCTAGGTTAAGCTAATCATATTTATGTATTAAAATTTTCAAAGTTCTCAAATTGCCCACAAGTAATTTAAAACATCTGAACTAAATGACTATAAGCGGTGCCAACATCCATTTATGAACTTGCATTATCATCTAGAATATAATGTTGCATAGAACTAATATAAATGTTGACTTTTTTCTTTTCAACCTTCCTTCTGAATGTCAAGCAGATGGTTTGATTTAGGTATCAATAAAGGCACTTAAAGTGTGAGTTAACAATACCCTGAAGGGCTTCTGGTAACTGCTGCTTCAAAGCATAGAACATAATAAAAATAAATAAATAAATAAATAATAATCAGTTTTATTAAAGAAGAAGGGATAGAATGAAGAATCAGAAAATAAAAAAAGAAAAATGTTATGATTTCAAGTTCTCCTGAGTAGATAATCTCTTCCAGTTTTGCAGTTTATCAATTATAAATTTAAAATTCGGTTAACAAATATTATTTTTAATGTTTAATCATGACACGATTTCTGTACCTACGCCTTTGCTTTGAGACATTTTTAACTTCCTAGCAAAGAAGAGTTATCCAGAGTCCCACATTTTTAACTTCCTAGCAAAGAAGAGGTATCCAGAGTCCCACAGTCTTGCTAAATTAAGGAGCAAGAGATAAGAATTTACAGAAATTAAGAGTGTTAGAATTCATGGATCAGAGGAATGGAGAGGAGAAAATTATTCAGAGAAAGAATAATAGAAATCTACAAAATGGTTTCCTTGGGTCTTTGAAATTCCGCAAGGATGATCACAGCACAATTGCAGAAAACAAAAACAAAGGAACATTGTATGGCAACATAAAGCTGAAAAATTTGTAGAGTTCACACAGAGAAGGGGATTGTTTTAGTTTCTAGCAGTCAGTGTGCAGAGACTTTATTGGATGCCTGTGCCCTCAGTAGAGGCCCAAGGAAAGCCTTAGACGTGAAACTAAACTACCCTGGAGTAAGACTGTTCTAGACTTGCCCTAAAAAACTTTAGAAATAAGTCTCAGAGACTGCTAGAACACAAACCAACACTCTTCAACTATTACAACCAAGCATAACACTCAAAAATACAGAATTTTAAAAATCTGGAATTCAATAAAATATGATGCATATGCATGAGAAAAACCAGTCAGCTGAAACAGACCAAAATAACAGAGATGATGAAATTAACAAGTACTTTAAAACAGATAAAAAATAGGTTCAAGGGTGTAAAGAAAATCCTAAGCATATTGAGAAGAAAAATAAAATACATAAAAGGAGCAAATGTAATTTCTACATTTGAAAATAAATATAATGTCTAATATGAAAAATTCACTGGTCGGGCACGGTGGCTCACGCCTGAATCCCAGCACTTTGGGAAATGGAAGTGGCTGGATCACCTAAGGTAAGGAGTTCGAGACCAGCCTGGCCAACATGGTGAAACCCCATCTTTACTAAAACTGCAAAAACTAGCTAGGCGTGGTGGTGTGCACCTGTAATCCCAGTTACTTGGGAGGCTGAGGCAGGAGACTTGCTTGAACTCGGGTGGCAGAGGTTGCAGTGAGCCGAGATCGTGCCATTGCACTCCATCCTGGGCAACAGAGTGAGACCCTGTCTCAAAAAATAAAGAAATAAACAAATAAATAGAAAGAAAAACTTACTGATGGTTTGAATAAGATAATCACCGAAGAAGAAAAGAGTAATTAATTTGAAAACAAAACAATGCAAGTTAATAACTGAAGCATAACAGGAAAAGAATGAATGGGAAATAAACGGAGCTTTGGTGACCTGGGAAATAATATCAGATGGTCTCATATATGAGCGATTTTGAGCCACAAGGGGAAAAAGGGGGTGCAGAAAAAATGTTCAAGAATAATGGTTACAACATTTTTTTTTTTTTTTTGAGACGGAGTCTAGCTCTGTCGCCCAGGCTGGAGTGCAGTGGCCAGATCTCAGCTCACTGCAAGCTCCGCCTCCCGGATTTACGCCATTCTCCTGGCTCAGCCTCCCGAGTAGCTGGGACTACAGGCGCCTGCCACCTCGCCCCGCAATTTTTTTGTATTTTTTTTAAGTAGAGACAGGGTTTCACCGTGTTAACCAGGATGGTCTCGATCTCCTGACCTTGTGATCCGCCCGTCTCGGCCTCCCAAAGTGCTGGGATTACAGGCTTGAGCCACCGCGCCCGGCCAGTTACAACATTTTTAAAAAAATGATAAAACTATAAATGCACACATACACAATGTTAAATAAAATGAAGAGAATAAACTCCAAAAAAGTCACAAAGCACCCACATCATATTAAAAATGTTGAAACAATAGCGATGAAGATTAAAATCTGAAAAGCAGCCTGATTGTAAAAAGACACATTAGAGAGGAACAAAAATGCAAATTTCCACAGATTTCTTGTCAAAAATTCTGCAAGCCAGAAGACAAAGACATATTTAAAGTGCTGGGGGAAGGGGAAAGTCTGCCAAACTAGAATTTCTTACCAGTGAAAACTTATACTAAAACTGAAGACAAATGGGCATTTTTTTCAGACACATGAATTCATTGTTGATAGATCCACTATATTAAAAACATGTTAAAGATAGTTCTTCAGGTAGAAGAACATTGGTACCAAACAGGAAAATAACTACAGGAAAGAATGAAGAGCACTGGAAATGGCAAATGCATGATAAAAATTAACTTTTTTTTCAATCTTTTAACTAAAAAAATTGACTTTCGTCCAGTTTTATTGAAGTGCAGTTGACAACTAAAAATTTTATATATTTAAGGTTTACAATTTGGTGACTTGATATATCTATACATTGGGAAATATTTACCACAATCAAGCTAATTAACATATCTATAATTTCATGTCTCACATAGGTACTATTTTCTGTGCATGTTTGCGTGTATGTGTGTGTTATGAGCACATAAGATGTACTGGCTTAGCAAATTTCAAATATACAATACAATATAGTTGACTGTAGTAATATTGTTTTACAATTAGGAGTCCAGAACTTCTTCATTCTGCAAAACTGAAACTTTGTACACCTTGACCAACATCCTTGTCCCACCTTGAAGAGACCTATTTGTCCCTTCCTTCAGCTTCTGGTAACCAGCATTCTACTATATTTCTATGAATTTAATTATTGTAGATTCCACATGTAAGTGAGATAATGTAGTATTTGTCTTTCTACGTTTGTCTTAGTTCACTTAGCATAATGTCTGCCAGCTCAGAAGACTTACCATAACGTCTCCAACAAGGATTTATTGTGCAAATGGGAGGATTTCCTTTGTTTTTTAAGGCCCACTAATCTTATTTAGTGTGTCTGTGTGTGCGTGTGTGTGTGTATACACAATGAAATACTAATATACATGCCCAAATTTCTTTATATATTTTTAATCCTTTGTTGAGCATTTGGATTTTTTTAATTTCTTGGCTACTATGAATAATGCTAAAATGAACACAAGGGTGTAGATGTCTCTTACATCTTGATCATATTTTCTTTGGAAATATACCCAAATTATAGTTGTCGAATTATAACATATTTCTATTTTAAGTGTTTTTAGAAACTTCCATACCGTTTTGTATACTGACTGAACCATTTTGAATGCCCAGCAACAGTGTACAAGGATTCCTTTTACTGCACATCCTTGCCAACACTTATCTTTCATCTTTCTGATAGTCGCCACTCGAACAGGTGTGAATTGATATTTTATTGTGGTTTTGATTTGCAGTTCCTTGGTGATTAGTGATATTGAGCACCTTTTCATCTACCTGTTGGTCATAAGCATTTCTTCTAAAAATTTCTATCTAGACATTCGCCTATTTTGCAATCAGACTATTATTATCATTATGCTGAGATTTAGTTGTGGGAGTTTCTTACATATTTTAAATAGTAACCCCTTATCAGATATGTGGCTTGCAAATATTTTATCTCATTCTGTAGGTTGACTCTCTTTATTTTTTCCTTTGATGTGCAGAAACTTTTTAGCTTGTTGCAATCCAGTGTCCACTTTTGCCTTTGTTTCCTGAGTGTATAGAAATTATTGCCCAGAGCAATGCTAAGAAGTTTATTCTTTATATTTTTTTCACGAATTTTACAGTTTCAGGTCTTACATTTAAATCTTTAATTCATCTTGAATTCATTTTTGTATAAAATGTGAGATACGCATTTGATTTCATTTTTGCATGCAAATGTTTGTTTTCCTAGCACCACTTACTGACGACACTATTTTTTCCCATTGTGTTTTCTCCCTTCTAAAGTTTAACAAATAAAAATGGAAATGTAGCATACCCAAATGTTTGTGATTCAGCAAAAGCAATACGAAGAGTAAAAGTTGTAGTGAGAAATGCCTGCTTTTAAAAAAAATCTCAAATAAACAATCTAACTTTATAACTCAGGGAACTAGAAAAAGAAGGACAAATGAAGCCCAAAGATAGGATAAGGAAGGGGATTATAAATACTAAAGGAGAAGTAAATAAAATAAATAATAAGATACTTTTAAAAACAAGTAAATTAATAGTTTATTTGATAAACAAAATAAATCAACACTTAGGTTAAATAAGAAAAAAATATAGAAGACTCAAATAAATAAAATTCTAAATAAAAGAAGCAAAGAGGAGGCATTACAATGTATCCCTTGAAAATAAAAAAAGATTAGATGGGACTATTATGAAAAAAGAAAATATTTGAAGGTATAAACCTACTGGTAAAATTAAGAACACAGAAAAAACCCAGAGTACTCTAGTAGTATGATTGTGGTATGCAATCTGCTCATAACTCTGGAAATAAGCCCACAAGACAAGTCTATCAAAAACAACAATAGCTACAGCATTTAGTTAAGAGATAGGCAACATACAAATACATAAAATTATACAACATAAAAAGTCTAAATGTGAGGGGATATGAGTTACAGTGTAGATTTTTTCTTCAATTTGTTCATTGTTTGTATCCTTTTCTTGGTAATCTAAGTTGTCATTTCTTTAATATAATGTGTTATATATATATATAAGATGAATTTTATGAGCCTCATGGTAACAATAACGCAAAAACTATAGTAGAATCACTAAAAACAAAAAGTGACAAATAAAATGTACTACCAGAGAAATCACTTAACGACAAAGGATAAATAATTGAGTAACAAAGAAAGAGTTACAAAATACCTAGAAAACAAGTAACAAAAAAGCAATAGTAAGTCATCATTTATTAATAATAACACTGAATATAATTTGACTCAATTCTCTAATTAAAAGGCATAGAGTGGCTGAATAAGGAAACAGGATCCTACTATGCTACCTATAAGAAGCGTACTTCGCCTGTTGTGACACACAGAGACTGAAAGTGCAGGGGTGAGAAAAAATTCTTCATGCAACTGGAAACCAAAAAAGAGAAGGAGTAGCTGTACTTATAACAGATAAAATAGAACACAAATCAAATACTATAAAAAGGGACAAAGAAGATCACTATATAATAATAAAGGGGTCAATTATTTGGTAGATAAGCTAAAAAAAAAAAAAAAAAGAAAAGAAAAAAGAGAGAGAAGACCAAAATAAATAACATCAGATTGAAAAAGGAGACACAGAAAATGGGACTAGAAAAATACAAAGAATCACTAGAGACTATTACAATAAACTGTATATCAACAAATTTGAAAACCTGTAAGAAATTTATAAAATCCTGGACACATGCAACTTACCAAGATTAAACCATAAAGAAATAGAAGACCTAAACAAACCTCAAAAATAATGAGTAACAAGATCAAAACTGTAATAAAATGTCTCCCAGCAAGGAAAAGCTCATAACCTAATGCCTTCACTGCTGAATTCTACCATATGTTAAAACAACGAATACAAATTCAACTCAAACTCTTCAAGAAAACAATGAGGACGAGGGAATATTTCCAAACTTGTTTTATTAGACCGGTATTGCCCTGACACCAAAACCAAATAAGAATACAACAAAAAATGACTACAAGTCAATATCACTGATGAACACAAATGTAAATATCCTCAACAAAATACTATCAAACCGAATTCAACCAAACATTAAAAAAATCACTTACCATGATCAAATGGAATTCATCTTAGGGATGCAAGGATGGTGCATATGCAAACTAATAAAACACATTAGGGTGACAAAACCGATAGCAAAACCAATATGTTTATTTCAATAGATGCTGAAAAAGCATTCAATAAAATTCGACATCACTTTATGACAAAAATCCTCAACAAACATGGTAGAAAAGGGTCAAATCTCAAAATGATAAATAACATATTGACAAACATGCAGCTAACAACATGTCAGGTGGGATAAAATTGAAAGCCTTTCTTCTAAGATCTGGAACAAGGATGCTCACTTTCACCGCTTTTATTTAACATATTACTGGAAGCCTGGCCAGAGCAATCAGAAAAGAGAAAGAAATAAAGAGCATCCAAATTGTAAAGGAAAAAGTCAAATTAGCCTTGTTTGGATGACACGATCTTATATTTAGAAAAAGCCAAAGGCTCCAGCAAAAACTCTTAGAAATGATATAGAAATTCAGTAAAGTTATAGAATTAAAAATCAACGTACAAAAATCAATACCATTTATATACATCAACAGCAAACAATCTGAAAAAGAAATCAGAAAAACAATCTTATTTACAACAGCTACAAATAATATAAAATACCTAGGGATCAGTTTAATCAAAGAAGTGAAATGTCTGTACAAGAAAAACTATAAAACATCAATGAAAGAAATTAAGTAGGACATGCAAAAAATGGTAACATATTCTATGTTCATGAATTAGAAGAATTAATACAGTTAGTATGATAACACAATTCAAAGCAATTTACAGATTCCATGAAATTTCTATCAAAATACCAGTGACTTTCTTCACAGAAATAGGAAAAACAATTTTAAAATGTATATGGAAAAGAACACATAATAGCCAAATCAGCATGGTACTGGAATAAGCACAGATACGGAGGCCAGAGGAAAATAATAAAAAGTTCAGAAACAAATCCACAAACCTACAGCCAACTGATATTTGACAAAGGCACCACACACATACAAAAGAAAGGAAATGTCTCTTTAATAAATGGTACTGCAAAACTGAATAACCATATGCAAAAGACTGAAACTAGTCTCGTATCTCACTGTATGCAAAAATCAAACCATGATGGATTAAATAATTTAATGTTGCATCCCAATTTATGAAACTTCTAGAAGAAAATATAGGGGAAACACTTCAGGCCACTGATCTAGGCAAAGATTTTATGGATAAACTGCAAAAGCACAGTCAACAAAAACAAAAATAGGCAAATAAAATTATATCCTAAAAAATTTTGCACAGCAAAGCAATCATCAGATGAAGAAACATCCTTGAAAATGGGACAAAATATTTGCAAACTATTCATCTGACAAGGGATTAATAACCAAAATATATAAGGAACTCAGACAACTCAATAGCAAAACCCAAAGAATTTGATAATGTAATGGAAAAAATGATCTGAATAGCTATTTTGCAAAAGAAGCCATATAAATAACTGACAGGCATATGAAAAATACTCGACATCACTAATCATCAGAGAAATGTAAATCAAAACCACAATGAAATATCATCTCATCTCAGTTAAAATGGTTTTTATTAAAAAGACAGGAGCCAGCAGATGCTGGCGAGGATGTGATAAAAGGGCAACCTTCATACACTTTTGGTGGAAACGTAAATTATTACGGCCACTATGGAAAACTGTATGGAGGTTTCTTTAAATATTAAGAATAGAGCTACCATATGATCCAGCAATTCCACCACTACGTAAGTATCCAAATGGAACAAAATCAATATGTTGAAGAAATTATCTGCACTCCCATGTTTATTGCAGCACTATTCGCAATAGCCAAAATATGCAATCAGCCTACATGCCCATCAATGGGTGAATGCATAAAGAATATGCAATATAGATATATATACACACAAAATGTAATTCAGTCATAAAAATAATGAAATCCTATTATTTTCAGCAACATAAAAAGAACTAGCTTTTATAGTAAGAAAAATAACCTAAGCAGAGAAAGAAATGTTGCATGCTCTCACTCATATGTGGGAGCTAAAAAAAGTGGATCTCATGAAGGTATAGAGTAGATTGGTAGTTACTAGAGGTTAGAAAGATTGCTGGGAGGAGCAGATGAAGAGAGGTTACCTTATGGGTAAACAAATATAGTTTGACAGAAAAAAATAAGATCTAGTATTTGATAAATCAGTAGGTTGACTATATTTTACAATCATCTATTGCATATTTTAAAATAGCTAGAAGAGATTAATTTGAAGTTTTCTAGCATAAAGAAAATACAAATATTTATAATTATATGAATGCGTCCAATTATCACATGTATCCCTAAATATGTAACATCTATTATATATCAATAAAAATAAGGTAAAATTTTAAAAGTTGCCAGCATATGTATCCATGTCACATACTGAGGACATAATACCCCAAATTTCAAGTTATTTAAATTTAAGTACCTTTCATATTTACTTCTTTTTTTTTTTTTTTTTTTTTTTTTTTTGAGATGGAGTCTCGCTCTGTCACCCAGGCTGGAGTACAGTGGCACAATCTCGGCTTACTTCAAGCTCTGCCTTCTGGGTTCATGCCACTCTCCTGCCTCAGCCTCCCAAGTAGCTGGGACTACAGGCACACACCACCACGCCTGGCTAATTTTTTGTATTTTTAGTAGAGACGGGGTTTCACCATGTTAGCCAGGATGGTCTCGATCTCCTGACCTCATGATTCGCCTGCCTTGGCCTCCCAAAGTGCTGAGATTACAGGCATGAGCCACCGCGCTCGGCCCATATTTACTTCTTATGACTAATTGCCTCAATCAAGTCATACTACCAAAAAAAAAAAGAAAAAAAAAAAAACTACCTTTGCCAATGATAGTTTAGATTAGACCCTATTTTGGAATAACTATTCATTTTCACTGTGGCCAGTTGCTTGGTATTTGGCCTTAATGAAGAATTACAGGTGAAATCCAACTCCATGATTTAGTAGATGTGGAAATTGAAACCTATGAGTAGAGTTAAGTAAACTAGTCAAGGTCACATAACTGAAAAATGGCAAATCAAGCTTTTCTTTGTCCAAATATAGTATATTTTTTATTATATCACATAAAATTATGAATCAGCTATACAAATAGAAAGTAATCACCATAAAAGCTAGTCTTTTTGCTTTAAGTAAACTGTGCACTGGTGTAGTGTTTTCAGTTTATACATAGAGTCATCATTAATTTGCTGATTGTAATGATACTTCAGTGACACTGCTGAGGACATTAATTACATAACAGTAGCAAAATGAAACCCTTAGAAAAACACATTTTCTAAATGTTGCTGTATATATAATGTTATAGACTGCATATAGTAAATATTTACATTCCATCCAATAAACAGTAATTTTACATATAACACAGGGTCTCCCATGAAGAAGAAATTGCACTTATCCTGCTTTACCTTCTCATTCTTTGCCTCTCCTAATATTAAGTAAACTGGTAAACTAGAAGGCAAGTTTATTATCAAAGGATACATGATTTTTAGCTTAATGTCAAGTAAGATCTTTCAAAATACAATTCTTTAGTAGGTTTGGAGAAGCAAAATAAAATAGTTTGTTATATTACTTACAGAATTTGTTTTATTAACTTGATAAAACGTACAAATTATGAAAACAATGAAATAAATTTAAAAGCACATAAATCATGAGATTCCATTACTTATAAGGACAACTGGATGCCAGAAGTTTTAATCAGTTAACAAATGGTGTGAACCTATAAAACTCACAGCATACAAAATTTTCTAAACTTAGATTTGACTACAGAATCTCGTTCAGAGGAAGCCTCACCAGGGACTGGTGTTCCCAGAAAAACACTTTGAGAAATACGTTATTAGATATTGTTCAGAGGATTATAACTATGCAAAAGTAAGATTACAGTCAGTTTGTATTTGAACTTAATATCTAGATGCAGAGACAAGATATATACACATTAAATAAAATAACATTAGATAATCCTGCAAAATATGTCAAGGCAGTATATACTATATTTCATATAAATCATAAAATTAAAAATGCTAGGAGCTTAAAACTGCGAGAAAGTGGTCAAAGAACATTTTGTAATAGTCTTAATAATAATTTAGAAACTAAAATGATGAGCATTTCGTCTTATGCACTCTGTCTATAATTTTAGTACCTGTCATTGGGTGAATAAAAATCATACCAGCTTAATAAAATGCTTACAAAAATTAGCTGGTCATGGTCGCAGGCGCCTGTAATCCCAGCTACTCAGGAGGCTGAGGCAGGAGAATCACCGGAACCCAGGAGGCAGAGGTTGGAGTGATCCAAGATTGTGCCATTGCACTCCAGCCTGGGTGACAAGAGCAAAACTCCATCTCAAAAAATAAATAAATAAATAAATAAAATGCCAAAGATTTAACATATTTTCTTTTTATTCTCCCACAACTCTATGATGCATATGTTGTTTTCTCCATTTTATAAACTTAAGTCCCAGCAGTTAAAACATACCTACCTATGTACTTAATACCAGTGAACTATATACTTGAAAATAGTTGACAGTAAATACAATGTGTATTTTCCCACAGCAAAGAAGTAAAAAGAACAAACAATGCTTTTTCAAGCAAAATCAATTACAATGCACTGTAGCTTTTATGTAATATATAGAAGTAAAATGAATGTATCAATGACTCTAACAAGGTGAAGGGAGATGTAATAATATTCTTGTAAGTTTTTCTATTATGCTTGAAATCCTAAAGTTACATAATGTTATTTTAAGTTAAACTGTGATAAGACATAATATTTTAAATACTAGAAAAAATATATAATTATAGTTAATAAGATAATATACAAAATGAAATATAGATATATACTCAGCCCCAAAGAAAGCAATACAAGAAGGGTAAAGGAACAAAAATGAGATTGGACAAAAAGAAAAGTAACGGAAATATGGTAAATTTACATTCAATAACACATAATGAAATAATTTAAACTTTCTATTATAAAGCAGAGATTGTCAGACTGTACAATAAGTAAAATAAATCTACTTTATACATAAAGGTGTAGATAGATTACAGATGAAAAGATGAAAATAAAACCACTGTAGAAACACTAATCAAACTACATTGGGATGGCTATATTAAGATTAGAAAAAAATATATTTCAGAAAAGGAAATATCACCAATGATTAAAAGAACATTTTACAATGACAAAGTAAAGGTATAATCATTCTAACTGTACATAGATTTAAAGTACTTGAAGCAAGAAATAATACAGATAAAAGGAAAAAGTAAGGAAACCCAGAATGATAGTTGAAGTTTTCAAGATTCCTTTCTCAGTATTGACACGACAATAGACAAAATCAATAACAATAGAAAAGACATAAACCAAAGTATCAATCAACTTAACATAATTGACATTTATAAATATTTCACTTAACAACAAAGAGTATACATTTTACATGCATATAGAATATACAAAAATACAGATAAGTTGTTGGTCCATAAAACAAATTAAAATACATTTAACATAATTGGTATTCTTTTCAGTATGTTCTCTGAATACACTTAAACTATCAACTAGTAAGAGAAAGAAAATTCTATAACATGAAATAAAACTATATATTTTAAACAACTCATGTTGAAAATAAATCACAAGGGAAATAAGAAAATAAGATCACCTATAATAAATGAAAATACAACAGAACAAAATTTGTTAAATGCAGCTAAAACAGTTCATTGAGATATATTTATAGCATTATAAATATTATTTATTTATTTTTTTTTTTGAGACCGAGTCTCACTCTGTCACCCAGGCTAGAGTGTAGTGGCGCTCACTGCAACCTCTATCTCCTAGATTCAGGTGATTCTCCTGCCTCAGCCTCCGTAGAAGATGGGATTACAGGTGTGCCCCACCATGCCCAGCTAATTTGTGTATTTTTAGTGGATATGGGGTTTCAACATGTTGGCCAGGCTGGTCTTTAACTCCTGACCTCAGGTGATCCGCCCGCCTTGGCCTCTCAAAGCGCTGGGATTACAGGCATGAGCCACCATGCCTGGCCCTATTTAATTTTTTATTTGTGTAAATTACTTTTAATTTACCTCTGTCAAAGGCAATTTTGTTACATGGATATAGTGCGTAGTGGTGAAGTCCAGGCATTAGCCTAATGTTATTTGAATAAAATACATTGTACCCATTAACTAATTTTGCATCCCCTCCCACTCTTCCACCCTTCTGAGTCTCCAGTGTCTATTATTCCAGTCTCTATGTCTATGTGTACACATTATTTATCTCCTACTTACAAGTGCAAGAAAACATCTTATTTGACGTTCTGTTTTTGAGTTGTTACACTTAAGATAATGGCCTCCATTTCCATCGATGTTGCAGCAAAATATTATGTTTTTCTTCTTTTTTATGGCTGAACAGTATTCCATTGTACACATATATACATGTATATTATTTTCTTTATACAATCATGCATTGATGGACATTTAGATTGATTCCCCATCTTTGTTATTGTGGATTATGCTATGATAAACATGCAAGTGCAGTTATTTTATTTATTTATTTTTTTCTTGAGACGGAGTCTCACTCTGTCACCCAGGCTGGAGATCAGTGGTGCCATCTGGCTCACTGCAACCTCCACCTCCAGGGTTCAAGTGATTCTCCTACCTCAGCCTTCTGAATAGATGGGATTACAGGTGCGCACCACCACGCCTGGCTAATTTTTTTATTTTTAGTAGAGATTGGGTTTCACCATGTTGGTCAGGTTGGTCTTGTACTCCTGACCTCGTGATCCACCTGCCTTGGCCTCCCAAAGTGCTGGGATTACGAACGTGAGTCCCCTCACCTGGCTGCAGTTATCTTCTTGATATAATGATTTCTTTTCCTTTGGATAGATGCTCAGTGATGGGATCGCTGAATCAAATGGTAGTTCAATTTTTAGTTCTTTGAGAAATATTCACACTCTTTTCCATAGAGGTTGTACTAATTTACATTCCCAATGTTTACGGTGTATGAACATTCTCTTTTCTCTGCACCCTCATCAACATGTATTACTTTTTGACTTTTTAATAATGGCCAGCCTGACTGGTATAAGATATCTCATTGTGGTTTTAATTTGCATTTTTTCTCATGATTACTGATGTTAAGTATTTTTTCATATCTTTCTTGGCCATTAGTAAACGATATGGCATAAAGCATTACTACTGGAGAGAGAGAGATGATAAAGATAGAGAGAGATGGAGATAGAGATGTGTGTGTGTGTGTGAAAGAGAGAGAGAGAGGAACAGAGAGAGAGACAGAGAGAATAGAGATATTGATCTCTAATAGATGGAGATGTGTGTGTGAAAGAGAAGCACAAGCAGAGAGAGGAGAGATTGGTCTGGATTAAGATCCTACACTGTGCCTCCGCATGATCTTATATAAATCAAATCCTCTCCCCGAGCATGTTTGCTTGTTAATGACAACGACCTCACCTATTTATCAGGACAAATTAATGAAAATGCTATTATGCTTTGTAAAGTCGTTGGTACATGCAGATTATTACTATCACGAGCATGTATTGATCAGAACAGTAATTTTATAATGATAGGGAAGTATGCTGCTCATTTCCAAGTTAGCTCGCAGATCTATTTTTTGCCTTGCCTTTCTCCATTCTGCTCCATTCTGCACTTCAGAGGACTGCTGACCCCTAAAATTTATTTTTTCCAAATTTATTTGCCAACTGCACTGTTAGGGGCTAGAGATCAATAGGAATGAAGCCCTTCGCCACCGTCTGGCTTTCTTTCTTTCTCTCAAGTGGCTTCTCTAGAGCTGCTGTGTCTCACCTGTGTGTACAGCATGGTCCAGCAGGTTCGCAGGTGAAGGCTGCGCTTTGACTGACACAGCCGGAGAATATTTGGCCACAAGAAGACTAAAACCCAGAAGATAAAATTTACTTTGTCAAAAATAAAGTAAACCCAGTAAGGCTTTTAACTGGAATTTTATTCTTGTCACATATTATTTTGTATTATTTTAAACCTATTATTTATTTTTACATATTACTTTCAAATGTGATTTTAGTGCAGAGACTTTCAAAGAAAAATACAAATATAATCAAAGCTTTCATATTATCTCCACCATTAATGTTTAAGCTTGAAAACTTTGCCTTCCCCAGTATGTTTTATTAAAATTATTATTATACATAAAAATTATTGCCACTCTAGGTAATCCCCAATAGGCATGTTGTTTAGATGCTGAATTTATAATTTGTTTTAATCTCGTCAAAGTTTGAAATGCTTTTGCCGTTGTTTTTAATATCTTAAGCATATTATCCTGAAGCTTTATAAAATGCTTGGTTGTCACTTTTTCTTCTGTAAGTAATGATTTAAAAAACATGTTTTTGTACCTAATGTAGCTTTGCCCTCTGGAAAATAAAAAAAGCCAGAATGGCTTTTAATTTGGATTGTTTCTGAAAAAAAGAAAAAACATACCAAATGCAAATAAATTACTTTAAAATGCAAAGACACATTGGAAACTTTTAAAATATGAGATGCAACATGAAAATAAACAATAGCAACCTCTCTATCAACTGGAACAGAATGTAAAACAATAGCAACCAATTCCAGTCTCCCCAGTTAAAATGTGGTGACTTTGAGTAATTTCTGAGTTTCTCTTCCTCCCTTTAGGTCACGTGTTCTTTATAATGGTCAGTCTTGAGTCCCTCATAGAGTTGTTGGTTACTTTATGACATGAGCTGTACCTAAGCCAATGCTGGCTCACATAAGGGCTTAGAATCTATAACTCTAATTTTCCTTCTTAACTAAAACCTTAAAGGCAACTTAATGGTCTTTGCTTTACATTAATAAAGAAAATTTTTGGTGTGTCTTTTACGCATTAATGTGGGTAATATGAAACAATTTTAACATACTTAAACAGATGTAGAAATTAATGAGACCAGGCACAATGGTGCATGCCTGTAATCCCAGTACTTTAGAAAGCAGAGATGTGAGGGTTGCTTAAGTCCAGGAGTTTGAGACCAGCCTGGGCAATATAGCAAGACCCTGTATCTACAAAATAATCATAAAATTAGCTGGGCATTGTGGTGTGTGCCTGTAGTCTCGGCTACTGGGGAGGCCAAGGTGGGAGGATTGCTTGAGATCAGGATGTTGAATCTACAGTGAGCTGTAATTGCATCACTGTACTCCATCCTAGGTGAAAGAGGGAGTCCCTGTATCAAAAAAAAAAAAAAAAAAGTGAAAAGAAATGAAACACAGTCACTACTGTGAGCCTTATTTAGCCTTTTATGTCTAATGGACACATCTGAAGAGACATATAGGACATATAGTGTGTAATCTTCTTCAACATTGCTTGACCTTGCAAAATCCAATTCTTTGTAGCATGGGTAAGAAACAATTCACTATACTACACTAACCTTGTTTTACTACACTAACCTCATCATCCTAGTAATGTAGTTACTTAAAAATTATCACTTAAAAGGGACTCAGTATATTCTGAAGAAATTATCATTCTGTGGGATATAAAAATGAGACACGAATAAGGGAAAACTGCTTAATTAATCAGATAATTTATTCACTTTTATATAGTTACATATAGCTATTGAGCACAGATGATATTTCAAGCACAATATTAATCTTTCCAAAGAAAAAAGATGAATGATAAAGGCCTATACCAAGTTCTATATTACAGGAGAAAAATGATAAAATTCGCCCAGAGAAATCTTTCGAAAAAAAGGGACACTTGAGTTTGACCTTTAAGGATAGAAAAAGTTTCCCAAATAATGAAAAGTATCTTGGGCACAGGAAGAAGGCAGAGAAGAATAGAAATGGATTAAATATTTTGAGAATGACAAGTTCTGTGGATGAGAAAGGATTTAAAATATCCTTTACCCACTCGGTAACATTGAGAATATTGAAACAGGGAGAATTGCAGAAATAATTATAGAAAGAACATGCTGATAGCCAAATAGAAGACACAGTTAAAGAGAAAATCACTGGACACAACTATAATACAGGTTGAGTATCTCTTATCTGAAAAGCTTAGGAGCAGAACTGTTTTGGATATTTATTTGAATGTTTGGAATGTTTGGATATATGTAATGAAATATCTTGGAGGTGGGACTCAAGTTTAAACACAAAATTTATTTATGTTTCAGATACACCTTAAACACATAGCCTGAAGGTAATTCTAAATAATATGTTTAATAATTTTGTTCATGAAACAAAGTTTTGACTGCATTTTGACTGTCAAGACTTGTCACATGAGGTCAGATGTGGAATTTTCCACTTGTGTTGTCATGTCGGCACTCAAAAATTTTTGGACTGTGGAGCATTTTGTTTGTTGTTAATTTTTTCTTGTTTTTTGTTTTTTGTTTTTTGGGTTTTTTTTTTGAGACGAAGTCTCGCTCTGTCGCCCAGGCTGGAGTGCAGTGGTGCGATCTCAGCTCACTGCAAGCTCCGCCTCCCAGGTTCACGCCATTCTCCTGCCTCAGCCTCCCAAGTAGCTGGGACTACAGGCGCCCGCCACCTCGCCTGGCTAGTTTTTTGTATTTTTTAGTAGAGACGGGGTTTCACTGTGTTAGCCAGGATGGTCTCGATCTCCTGACCTCATGATCCACCCGTCTCGGCCTCCCAAAGTGCTGGGATCACAGGCTTGAGCCACCGCACCCAGCCCCCTTGTGGAGCATTTTGAATTTCAGATTTGTGGATTAGACACTCAACCTATAGCATAAGGCAGAGATTAAACATACTTTAATTCTTTGCATATGTGTATGGATATTGATGTATGCCCAAGGTAGAGATAAGTAAGGCAGCAAATCCTCACTGAACTTTAAAACATGCTGGTTTCCATGTCTCTGTTAAGCATTTGAATCAGCATAGATTTAAATTATATACCTTTCCCTCATAGTTCTCTATCGCTTTTTGCTCTCTGTTTTAACAATCAAAGAATGGCTATTTATTCAGTACCTCTTTCTTATCAGATTTTGTTAGCTGTTTGGAAATATGGCATAACCTAGGGATTTGTCATCTAGATGGAGAAAAGGTATATATACAAAGCATAATTAAAGCTAAGAAGCAATATTTGGAACAGAATTAACTTTTCTTTTTAAAATTGTTTGTTCAGATATTCAACAAAGTATTATGATCTGGGACTTCGGTTCAAACATCCTGATGGAGATCAGATGAAAAAGAACCTTGAAAGCTAAATAGATACAAGTAGCACAGCATATGTAACCCAATGTTACACTCTATGAGCTTTTGTCTCTTTACTTATAAAGAAGATAATACTTACCTTCCCTACAATACCTACAGCATAGCATACAGCATAGCATTGCTATATTATTTAAAATTAAGTCTGGTAATTGACATACAAAGGGTTTTTAATAGATCTTTTTACACAGATGTTATTTTGGGATATTTCTAATATTATAAGCAGAAGGGAAAGACAGGGTTTCAGGGCAAACAAATGGCAATGTGGGCATCAAAGCTACAGTATTTTCTTCTTAAATTTCTTCTTTCCTCCTTTTTCCCTATTCATTGTGTACAATTCTATGCCAGTCCCGAAGTTAAGTGGTTCCTACCATTGGGAAGACCACAGAATGTGTGCTAGGAAATAAAGTCAGTTGAACATATGGAAGTACTTTAGTAGGGTGAGGGAGAATTTACTTTTCCAAGGGGAGAATTTAAAAGACCTCAAACATGCTTTCCCCGTGAGAACAAGAATATTTTTTTGGTCTGCAGGAGCATTTCCCACTGCCAAGCAGGTATTTGTGATTCTGTGGCTCTTAATCTGCTTGGCATCTTGAGAATGGGAAAACAGGCAGAGCAGAGAGCCCTGCTGTTGGGGAATGACATGAAACTAACGTGGGTTTACTACAGAGTTATAAAGCCATTGGTGCTGCAGGACTTTAGAATTAGCTGAATGCTCTCTTCCTATCTATTGTTCCTGGGCTGCAAATGCCCAGGTATAACAACCTAGTTACAGTACTGATTACAGTGCATTCTCAGAGCCAACCATGTAAGACAGAACGAATGTTGAATCTAGGGTGACTCGGCCCACTTATTGATGGAGTTGTTAAGTGTTTTACACAAGGTCATGGATGATACAGGATCACATCTGCCACCCACTCCTCTCCTAGTTTACTTCCCTTGCTGTCAAGCTGTCCAACTAGAATATTGCCTTGTACAACCATCTTCATTAGAACATCCAATTTCCATACAAACTTGCAATAAAGATTTCAAACTATATTCTCTGTTTATATCTCATGTGTAAACTGGGAACTGTGGTTGTTAATTAAGTCTTACAAAGAGTATTTTTAGTAAAAATGATTTTAAAATATGTTATTGGTACACATTCATCACACTTCTATCTGCACCATCTGATTCCAACACTGGCAATCACTGCATCTTGAATGAAGGCAGGTTTTGAGTGTGGTAACACCTCTAAAATTAGCAGAGAGAAGAAACTCACAATATTCAGGAAGAATTTTCTCTTCACATGTCACTTTATATTTTTAGAGGTACATATTTCCTTTTTGACACAAATTAGACATCATGTTTCTTTATAATCCATACTGCATTATAAATCATTTAACGGTTCTCAGAAGATACAGAAATCTTCATTGCTTTGTTTTGGGGAAGGATATTTAATCTCATTATCTTATTTTGGGTGTAGGTGTGGATGAGTTTAAGAATTCATCTCTGGCCGGGCGTGGTGACTCACGCCCGTAATCCTAGCACTTTGGGAGGCCAACGCGGGTGGATCACGAGGTCAGGAGATCAACACCATCCTGGCTAACACGATGAAACCCCGTCTCCACTAAAAATACAAAAAAAATTAGCCGGGCATGGAGGCAGGCACCTGTAGTCCCAGCTACTCGGGAGGCTGAGACAGGAGAATGGTGTGAACCTGGGAACGGAAGTTGCAGTGAGCTGAGATTGCGCCACTGCACTCCAGCCTGCAGGACAGAGCAAGACTCCGTCTCAAAAAAAAAAAAAAAATTAATTTCTAATGATAACAGTAAGAACACACACAGCTTTAATATTTGAATGAACATTTTATCATCTCAATTCCTACCTTCCAAATACTTATTATTTTCAAGCTTTTCTTTTCTTTTGATTTTTATGTTTTGAGAAAGGGTCCCACTCTGTCATCTGGGCTGGAGTGCAGTGGTGCTATCATGGCTTACTGCAGCAGCCTTGACCTCGGGGGCTTAAGCAATTCCCTGACCTCAGCCACCTGAGTAGTTGGGACAGGTGCATACCACCATGCCCAGGTAATTTGTGTATTTTTTGTAGAGCCAGGCTTTCACCATGTTGCCCTGGCGGGTCTTCAACTCCTGGGCTCAAGAGATCCACCCTCCTTGTTCTCCCAAAGTGCTGGGATTATAGGGATAAGTGACCGTGCCTGGCTGGTTAGTTTTTTTGTTTGTTTGTTTGTTTGTTTTGTGTGTGTGTGTTTAATACAAGAGTAATATCATTTCAATTATAGCCTTTAAGAGAAGGAAGTGATCTTCCAGATTATGATATTAAAGCTCAGAAAGCTTAAATAACTGCTCGAGATCACACCATCAGTTTCTGAAGCCAGCATGTCTCCATACACCAGTGATTCTGTCCATGTTACATCAGCAACTTTGCAATATATTTCAGAAGACTTTTTAATTCTTGGAAATCTCAAATACCAAAATATTTCATCTTTCACAAACATGCCATTTCTGTTACAAACCACAATGGTCTTACAATTATATATAGTTGTCACTAAGACAACTGTCTAGCAACAGTGGTTGAGGGTGGTCAGGAACACTTGCCTGGAATGGGAAGATGAGTGTGCCTGTTGCTTCCTGTTCATTTGTTGTTTTAATGTGACGAGACCCAGGTTTGTCTTAAGCCAAATTTGATTCCTGCGGGTCTCAATCGCTGGTTTGTAAGCTAATTTTAAGCAAAGGATTTAAGATCCTTAAATAAGCTGGCAGTTCTTTAGAGAAAAGATTACATCCTCCACAAGTAAATAAATAATGAACTTGAGACTTGATGCTTGCAGGGATTTTCTCGTGTAATAAAATTGCTTTTGTCTTTGTGGTTTTTATACGATGACATCTGGAAAACCCTAGATGACAATTCTAAGAAAAAAGCATAGTTAATAATAGAGTACAAATTAACCCAAGTCATGTTCAGTTGGTAGCATATTTTAAATAAATAAAAAATTGAAGTATTTAAACCTTTACATAAATGCTTCAATTACCTTCCCCATTGGTGTTTACGCCTGCAGTGACTAGCTCATACATTCACACTGAGTAAGCATTCAATGGATTGTCGTGGTTTTCAGCTATTGTTTATTTTTGTCATGTATCCATTTGTTCAGTTAGCACATATTGAATGTTTACTGTGTGTCAGATCCCTTGCTAATCTGAGAAACCAAGGAATAAAGTAATCTTTGCCTTTTTAGCACTCAAATATTATTGAAAGAAATAGAAAACTACGCAGATACAATTCAGTATAATTTAGCAAATATAATAAAATTATTCACGGAATGTGTTTAAAGGGCTAACATGAGGATGCAAAATCTGGAGTAAAAAAAGAGTTTAAAGAGGTAACCTATATTAAGACCCTTGAAAAATGAGAGAGTTTATTTGATTAGATGTAGACAGATGGGGGACAAGGAAATATATCTCAGGCAAATACTCTTCAAAGAGTGGGATTGAATTAGTGCAAGAAGAAAAAAGGCAAGAAAGGACGTTGAAGAGAAAGGTAGGTATCAGACCATGAAAAGTCACCTAAGACAAGGAGTGTGTGTGTGTGTGTGTGTGTGTGTGGTATGTATGTGTGTGTTAGTGTGTCTATGTGTGTTTGTGTAAATATGTGTGTCTATATGTGCCTGTGTGTGTATATATATGTGTGTGTATGAATTTAATTTGCAGAAGTGAGTGCAAAATCAAACTTTTTATAAGAAAGACAAATGTGGTACCACTTTGTGGAATACCTAGGAAGTGATAATACTGGAAGCAGGTAGGTCAGTTTGGAAACAATTTTAAGAACGCATATAGGTTCTATGTGACAAACTGATGACTAACCTAATATGCACATAGGAAACGTTGAAAGCTGTCCTTCTAAGATCTGGAACAAGACAAGAAAGTCTCCTCTTGCTATTTCTATTAAACGCATTCTGGAAATCTTAGAGCAATTAGGCAAGAGGAAAATAAAAGGCATCCAAATTGGAAAGGAAAAAGTTGAATTTAACTGTCTGAAGACCACATCATCTTAAATATAGACAATTCACTGCACCAAAAAACTGTACAAAGTACAGTCAAGTTGTAGGATAGAAATTCAAGATACAAAAGTCAGTAGCATTTCTATGTGTTAACAGCAAACTCTCTGAAAAACAAAGAAAATTATTTCATTTAAAATAGCTATGAAAAAATACTTTAAAATAAATTCAACCATGAAATGAAACACTGTATACTGAAAACTATAAAACATCAATGAAAGAAATTGAGGAAAATGGGTTGGACATGGTGGCTCACAGCTGTCATCCCAGCATTTTGTGAAACTGAAGTAGACATATGACTTGAAGCCACGAGGTCAAGACCAGCCTGGCCAACACGGGAAAACCCCGTCTCTACTAAAAATACAAAAAGTTAGCTGGGCGTGGTGGTGCACGCCTGTAGTCCCAGCTACTTAAGATGCTGAAGCATGAGAATGACTTGAACCCTTGAGGTGGAGGTTGCAGTGAGCTGAGAATATGCCATTGCACCACAGCCTAGGCTTCAGAGACAGACTCGGTCTTTAAAAAAAAAAAAAAAAAAAAAAAAAGAGATAAATTGAGGAAGGTGAAATAAATGGGAATATATCTCATGTTCATGGATTGGAAGAATTAATATAATTAAAATTTCTATACTATTCAAGTGATATACAGATTTGATAATATTCTGTCAAAATTTAAATGGCATTTTTAATAGAAAGAATAAACAATTCTAAAATTCACTTGGAACCACAAAAATACACCAATTAGCCAAAGCAATCTTGAACATAAAAAATAAAGTTGGAGGCATTACACTACCTCACTTTAAAATATACTGCAAAGCTATAGTAACCAAAGCAAAACAACATGGTAACGGCATTAAAACAGACACATAAACCAATGGAACAGGATGGAGAGTTCAGAAATAAATCCACAAATTGGCAGCCAACTGATTTTCAACAAAAGAACCAAGAACACACTATTAGAAAAAGATATTCTATTCAATAAATTATGTTAGTAAAGCTGGATATACACATGCAAAAGAATGGAATTAACCTCTTATCTCACACCTTAACTAAAAATGGATTAAAAATTAAAATATAAAACTCAAAATTATGAAACCTCTAGAAGAAAACATAGGAAAAAAAGCTCTATGATATGGGTCTGGACAATTATTTTATCTTATTTTTGATATGATTCCATTATTGAATACATATTCTTATCCACAAAGTCTTCAGGCCACTTACTTTTCATGGTTTCTAACTGAAAGAGTTTCATCTTTCTGATGTCACAAGTCTTATACTTTGTGCAGTTTAACTTAAAATAACTCCATGAATAAGCTTTTTCTGTTGTATATCTGAGATCTTTGTCAAGATGCTTCTTCAAATGAATGTATTTCTTTCTAGGACGATATTAGTCTTCTTTATGCCTACACTTTTTGCTCCCTAATTATATCTGTAGTTCACCTGAAATAATTACTTAGCTTTTTGGGAATTTAAAACCCTCAGGAGTTAGGAGTTGGCCTGTGTATGCAGTCCACTTTGTCAGCTCCTGCTGCCATGGCTCCCTGCCTACGGCAGTCACTTGTGCAGCACTTAGTCAATGCCAAACCCATTTTGTCCTTAGAATGATCTCTTTAGATCAGCCATTCTAGTTTCTGAGCCAGGTTGTCTTATGCATTTGCTTTAATAGTTTTCTAAGAGGGCTGATCCAAGTGATCACATTAGGAAGTATGAGGGGACAATTTTCATGAAGCCTGTGGGGTGTGAGAGGAGTACCAGCTGTGCCTATGGACCACCAGGCACTGGGTGCTGACTCTGCAGCTGCCTAGATGTGGGAGCTTAGATGAGCACATATCCTTTCATGCCTCCATTTCCATATTCATTAATGGAGATAACAAAATCTCTAAAGAGCCCAGTGTCATATTGTTTTCATTCAGTTTTTATCCTCAATAAAGTAGAAAGAATATATATATGTGTGTGTGTGTATATATACATATACATATACACATACATCTATATGTGTTTATGCACATATGCACATTTAAATCTATATATGTATACGTGTGTGTAACCTCAAAAATTTACAATGTACACTAAATTCATATGTATGAATAAATTTGTATTTATATTTATATATAAATTTAGCACAGAACATAGCACAGGATAGCCGTTTTAATTATAATTTTAATAGTAGTGATTTTCATGCTATACTGGCATTTAAATGACATATGAAAGAGATGTCTGTTAATTCTGGTTGTTACTAATGATTTTCACTGTTCCAAGAATGCACAATTCAAACTGGTTTTTAAAATTAGTGATATTGCCAGGGAATTTTACCACCATACCTTGTTCCTAAGAGCGCTAAGACCAAGGGGTCATGCAGAGTGACAGTGGTGCCTACAACTTGACATCCAGACCACCCATTTCCAAATATAAATAGTGCAGAAAATTCTGTTGCTTTTTGACCATATTTTGCTGTTGCATCTTTTCCTTGGAAAGGTTTTTGAATGTCTTGCACATATTTCTGCTTTTAAATATGCAAAGGTAATCCAAAAGGATGGGGAGTTTAAAAAATGAAGTGCCCAAATGGCATTCCCTTTTTTTCTGGCTTCTTGGTAGGCGGATGCACAGGTGGAAGGAGAAACATGACCACTTAGACCCTTGAAGAAGAGCATGACATGTGAAATCAGGTACTGCACCATTTCTCATGTGAAAGCGCTAGGTTGGCAGCATATTAGCTGAAAATTAAAATTAATCTGCTATGAATAGTTGGCCATGAAGTTAGTTCATTTGTAACGTGTATTTGATGCCTCTACCCTTTTTAAAAATAGTTAAAATTCAACTCAGTAGCCTCACAAGTAAAATTTGTAGAACTAGTTCCCACTGGCTTTGTAGTGACCTAGAAATTCTAAACCAAATAAAGCAAAGTGGAGCATGAAGAATGGGTCTGACATGTTGTTATGAATTTTCAATCTTAGAAAATTTAAGCAAAGTCTTAAAAAATATCTTTCCATAGAGTAAAGTAATTCTACAAGCCTTTTAACTGCATGACAGTGAGAAACATTTAGAAAATACATCTCTCAAAAAATAAAACAAATATGGATATTTATTTTGCCTTTTTCAGTCATTAGCACAAAAGGCAGCTACGTTGGAAGCTGACAAGGAAACAATTATTCACAGCAGAACAAGGAAGAAAAAGCACTATTTATAAACACATAGAATACATGTTATATAAATAGATGTAAGCAGTCAAGTATCTTCGCTTAAAAAGGTACACTTGCAAATATACATTTGCGTGTCTTAAAATTTCATGTCCAGATACAAAAGGGCGGTGAACACAGTCATGAACTCCAAACCCGTCTGCCCCTCCTTGGAGCTGCAGGGCTCTTGAGCAGTGACTGACAGTTCCTGTCAAGATTATCCCACTTGGGACAGAGGGCACAATACGCAAACTAGATGAAAAGGAAGTGCAAGCTGAAGACGATAGTACATAAAGACCTGATGAAGAAGAGAGAGAAGAAACAGAGAACAACCTGAGGGGGAAAATACATTTTCACAAAGGAGGTCTTGACATGTCACAAAAGTGTAATGGTCAGCAGATCCTTCATCTGTTACTCCCTCTGGAAGTTTAACCAACAGAAAAGCCAACACTCAACCACGCTGCACCCCACTGATACCAGTAATCCCCAGTGATCTATACTGGGGCAACTGGCTCTGCCTTCTAATCCAATCATTATGTGCAGAAGCAATACAGGAATATGTATTTCTAGCCTATTGGGCTGTTTTAAATTATAGATGGGCTACCTTTGTTTTCAGTCAAAACTCACATTTGCATTTTTACATGTTATGCTTAGAAATCTTGGTGAGCAGGCCCAGTGCGGTGGCTCATGCCTGTAATCCCAGCACTTCGGGAGGTCGAGGCAGGCGGATCACGAGGTCAGGAGATTGAGACCATCCTGGCTAACACAGTGAAACCCCGACTCTACTAAAAATACAAAAAATTAACTGAGCGTGGTGGTGGGCGCCTGTAGTCCCAGCTACTCAGGAGGCTGAGGCAGGAGAATGGCATGAACCTGGGAGGCAAAGGTGTGAACCTGGGAACCTGAGCCGAGATCGCGCCACTGCACTCCAGCCTGGGCAACAGAGCGAGACTCCATCTCAAAAAAAAAAATCCTCAGTGAGCAAAGGGCTGGTGGGATTCAGACTACAGTCTGAACTACTTGATCTTGATTCTGTATGATTAAATTAGGCATGGAAACTAGAGGTCTTCATTTTTTGGAAGGATAGCCACTTATCAGGAATCAGGACCAGGGGAGAGCATTTCCTTCTCCTCCTATCTTCCCAGGAAAGAGCATTTTATGAATCTGTTACCAGTAATTCCTCTTCTACAACTAGTCTATTCTCCCAAATACATACAATAATCTAACACAGTAGCCCAATTTTTGTGTTTGTAAAACATTATAGCAATAACTATAGCCAAAAAAAAAAAAGACCCCCCAAGAAACTTCTGTCTCAGTATGTTTAAGAGTTCTCCAACATTCGGAGCAATTAAAAACTGGAAATGATTTGGTTGGACAGATATCACTGCTACATAATTAAAGGTATTTGTGAAGAAGTCTGATTGGCAGGGGTTAATTAATTAATTAGGAAAATATTATCTTCATTGTTGAATTTCTATTAGCATTCTGAATTATTCTAACTATTTTAATGTTAATCCTTGCAAAAAACATTTTTTCAGTTGTTTGACCTGAGTGGAATGACTTTCTCCAGTCTCCATTCCATTCATGCAATCCCAGGGAGCCCTCCCACCTATATGGTGACAGGTGAACAGTTAGGCTGAAGGATGTGCTTGTCAACTTCTGAAGATTAGAACAGATGAATTTAGATGACAAGCTCCCGTATGTTTGTGACAATAAAAGTATACCATGTTCTTGTCAGTTGACATCTCTTCCCATTTCTAGCCTGAACTCCATGGATCATTCTCTCGCCTACTTGATTTCTGTTCCTCTCTTTCATAGCATCTTTCCCATTGTCTCCCTCTTCTCAAGCTCTGGATAGACTCTCTGTTCTTAAATTCAGGAAACTGGATACACTGTAAAGATATCAAACAAAGCATTTTAAATTTGACTATGAACAAAAATTTCTAGGAAAGTTTTTCTAAAAAAGAAATGAGCTAATTCCATCTGCTTATGCCCTCATGGCGACTACTCTGACATCCCAAGATGCTTCCCTGTGGCACCTGTTCTCTTTCTGAAGTGAGAATTTTATGTGAGTCTTTATCTTATTGACCTGGGAACTGAAATGTGAATTTCCAAGCGCTTCTTATCTTTTCTACCACTAAAGTCATAAGCCAGAAAGAGGCCTGATGGTCCGCCAGATGCTCCTCAATATTTGGGGTGAGACTCTACATTAAAGCATTCCCATGACATTGGTATCACTTCCCCTAGTTCAGTTGTATAACTTCCACTTGTAAAGATAATCTCAGTAATTT
This sequence comes from Theropithecus gelada, assembly GCF_003255815.1. Lineage (NCBI taxonomy): Eukaryota > Metazoa > Chordata > Mammalia > Primates > Cercopithecidae > Theropithecus > Theropithecus gelada. Next base: position 34,283,278 of record NC_037681.1, on the reverse strand, counting down.
TTTCTTTCCTAAACTTTGCTCGGTCTCATGCCTCTCAGGACGCCATCCTTCAATAGTGCATTGGTGACTCTTGATTCCAACTTCCCAATCTTCAAACTATGTTTTATGTGAGTGCTTCCATATTGTACATTCAGAAAAAAATATTTAAATTGCCTTGGTCTGTCAGAAAAATTAAATATTCATTTTTCTGCTTATCTGTTAACCCTCTACTAGAAAGTGTGCCCCCAAAATGACAGCTGACCATTAACTTTTAATGTCTTTCATTACAAAAACCTTTGGTGTGGGTGAATTCAAATGGGAGATTAAGTTTAATGTATTATAGTAGAATTAATCACTTATTTCAATATTGGTCTTATTTTCAAAATGGTCAGTGCTTTTATCTATGAACACTTTAGAAAAATTCTTCTAGTTTCATGAGAAAGATTAAAGAACTTATATTTATTCTTCGTTTTATTAACATTATCGATTTAATATGAGAGACTGATTTATTGAGAACTTTCCCAAAACTGAGAGTAAAAGAGCCTAAGAAACACAGATATAGATATATCTAATAAAATGAAAGATAAAAGCATTGACACATTCCGATCATCTAGTTTTATAGAAAAAAACATTAAGGGACACATTTATTTATTTTTGAAAAATACTTATATTAGAACTTCAGACACATTTAAGTAAACTTACAAAGGCCAGTGAATAAATGCATTAGGTGGCATTCTGTATATCTAGATATTATTTAATTTATATTCTTATTAATTCCATTGCATAGTATTCTGAAGATAAACTCTGAAATACTAAATCCAAAAGAAGTTATTCAAAATCAAATTATATTTATAAATACACTTTTGAGGAAAGTTTTTTGATTAGTAAATATTCTTTTAATTTTTATCTAAACATACACCTAGATATTATAAATTAGAAAATATCTTTTAAAATAAGAAACAAAGTTTAGGTGGTAATCGTGCATAAGGGAGAGAGATATTGCTATTCACCTATCAGAATACTTACAAAAATATTAGAAATTATAGTAGCAAAGACTTTTATTTCAATGTATTTATTATGATGAAACTTTAGCCAAAAATAAAGAAAATTGTTATGTATTTTAAACAAGGCAGATATATTAGCTATATAAGTCTCTCAACTTTATATATAAACAAGAGCTGTGAATAAGATTATGTAAAATACAGAACATGCAAGTTTTCAAGGTCACTGGAGTAATTCAGTGCTACATGGGATTAGTCTTTTTAAGAAGGCATTTCACAGTTCCTAAGAGTCCCAGAGCTAACTAATCCAAACTTTGAATGCTCTCATTTCACTTGTTTTCAGATGTAATAATAGACCCTAAGTTGGAAATAGGCTGTTTACAGTAAAATAGCAACACAAAAGTGTGCCAATGTGTTGTAAATTATTAATGGATTGTAGAGGCATAAATTCCTTTGAGTTTTGATAAGGAACATAATTTAAAGCTGTATTTGTATATGGTTATCCAAAAATAAGTCATTTTATGGAAAGGAAGAGAAGCTATTTTCTAAACAAAGGTCAATTATGAGTCTATTCTTCTTTGGTTAGGCAATAAATATATCTGTCACTCCGCTGCCTGAATAAAAAGCTGCTCCGAGTCTAGGTTAGTTTTAATCATTGTTGTCTAATTTCCCATCTTGGTTGGCAGACGTTGAAGAAAGCTAAATCAGGACTTTGGGAAGAATTTCCAACTTCTTATTACCAACAAATTTCTTCATTATTATTTCCTCCAAGTCTGCTTTCCTTTATATATACCATATTCGTGAGATTATCTGTATAGCAGACATCTGTGAGGAACGAATGGCATGCTGTTATGGAATTAGTCTGGCCTTTATAATGTGTTAGAGGCGAACTTGACTTCTCACTTGAACTTTTGACGGCTTGGTGACTTTAATCAAGTGAATTAATCTAATGAATCTTCAGATCCATCCACTGCTGCTTTGTAAGCTTATGGCGACAAATGTAGTAGAGGAAATGATGGTCTCAAAATTACATAGGAGGTGGCTGCTATGGTGAGCTGCCAACTTTTATTGTTTGCTTTCCTCCTTTCAATTTATATATTTAAGCAAACCTAAAATTCTATTTAGTATATTTCTAGTGTGAACGGTAGTTTTTTCCATTCCAGAAACAACAAAGAAGTTGCATATATTAATTACATCTGGTTGCCTTACCACAGAAAAACCTTCCTATTTCAGTTATTTGTAAATTATTGTTACAAATGTTTCAAATACAAATTTTTTATGAATACAACTTTTGTTAGTAGTAGTTAAAAAACTCCTATACTTATATAATGTTCACTCACAGGCCAGGTTCAAGGTAAGCCTTCAGGAAGTGCATGGCCATTTTCTTACTACCTTTAACAAATCCATGGAACCTAAATTAGAGACTCATATTCTATATGAAATGACATCTTTTAGTGCATGTAGTACAAGTATGTAGTCTCTTTGCTGTTTACCTGAGCTATGTATTTTCCTCAGAAGCTAAGTATGAGAAGAGTTCTGACCACCTTCATTTTCACCCTACTCTCTTGAGAAAGGACAGTAAATAAAAAAGCAAGAAAAAGGGAAAAAGCAAGGAAACAGAAAAAAAAAAAAAAGAAAAAAGGTGTTATTCTCTTGATGTAGAAAGAAGAAGAAATGAAAACAGCCTCAGAGACCCTGTGTTAGTACTGCATTTAATTCCAAAGACAGATTGGTATTTGCTTTGAAAACATACTTATTTTACCCACAAGTATTAATGATGCAGAAGTCATAGCATCAAAAGATATTAAAATTATTGGATTCTGTATAAATATTAACCAAATTATACTGCTATGACAACCAAAAATATAGCATTGCCTACTGTATCTTAATATTCTTGCTTATATAATGTTGAAGTATTCATCTGGTTTTATACTACTAAATATGACAACATTTTAGATAAGTGCACAACTATCCTTTAGTCTCAATTATTAGATATTATATTTGATTGAGAATTCGACTTTTGTTTCATGCATTAAGTAAACTCTAATAAAATACATACAAAATTTATATTCCATAAACTACAAAACACTGATGGAAAAAAAATCACAGGTGACTTAAATTGCTAGACATATTATATTTATATTCATGATTGGTAGATATAGTAATTATGTTAATTCTTCCCAACTTGATCTATAGACATAATGCAAAATGATCAAGACTTTTTTTAGATATAGATAAGGTGATTCCAAAATTCGTATATGTGGTAGGCTAAAAAATGGTCCCTCAGCAAATATCCATGGCCTAATTTCTGGAATGTAGAAATGTTACTATATGTAGGAAAAAAATGGAGGAATGTCATCTTACAAATGAGATTAAATTAAGGATTTTGAGATGGAGAGATTATTCTGGATTATCCAGGTGTTTCCTAAATGCAACCATAGGTGTCCTGATAAATGGGAACAGACAGATATTTGACATTGACTCACAGAGAACAAGATGATGTCAGAGAGATTTGATGGTGTTGGCCTTCAACATGGGAGTGATACAGCCAACCAAAGAAGGACAGCATCCACCAGCTGGTGGAGGAAGGGAAGAAGGGATTCTCCCCTACAGCCCTGGATGGAGTATAACCCCGCCTGCACCTTGATTTTGGACGATACTGATTCCAGATTCCTGGCTTCCAGAATTGTAGGAGAATAGATTTATGCTACTTTAAGCTACTCAATATGTGATATTTTGTATGGCAGTCCCAGAAAACTAATAGAATATATGAATGCAAAGGAACTCGATAGCCAACACAAGTATGAAAAACAAAAACGTTGTATGTTTAATAACTTCTCTTCTTTAAATAACATTGCTAAAATAAGAGCTATTATGAAAAAATATTTACAAAATATATTTGATAAAGCACTTGCATCCAGATTATATGAAAAACTTTCAAAACTAAATAATGAGAAGATAACCCCTTTGAATGGTAAAAATACATAAATAATCTACCAAAGAATTACGTAGATTTTGTATAAGCACAGAAAAAAATATGCTCAATTTCTCAGGGTTGTGATCTATCTTGATTCTAATTTATGGAAAATATTTTCTTGCTTAATTTTTATTACATAATGATGCTATTTGATATGGAATAATTATCCATTATAAGATCATTAGGCATCATAATTATGATGAGATATCATACCCAAACTATAGAACAGCTAAAATACTGACAGTACTAAGTAGAGATAAGGATACAGAGAAACTGAAACTCTCATTCACTGGTTCTTGGAACAGGAAATAATACAACTATGTTAGAAAGTATTTGGGTAGTTTCTAATAAACTTAAACATGCACCATAAAACTCAGTCCACTTACATATATTTATGCAAGGGAATGAAAAATATATGTCCATAAAAAGACCTCTACATGAATATTGACAGCAGCTTTAGTCAGAGTCACACAAATACCCCCCAACCCTTACTACACACACACACACACACCATGAAACTATCTTCATACCTCTCATGGTTTGAATGAAGTAATTCATTGTCTCCATACTTACTTGGCAATGAAAAGAGGTCCACTACTGATACATGCACAGCATTAATTTTCAAGACCTGGATACTAAGTGAAAAAAGCGAGAAACAAAATGTATAAATTTACAAACACTGATTGAATGTATATGGAATTCTGGAAAAGGCATAACTATTAGGATCAGAATCAGCTTAGTTATACTTAGGGAATGGGATATGATGTAATGGTTGTCTGTAAAGGAACAAAAGGGAAGTTTTTGAGGTACTAATAAAAATACTCAATTTCTTGATTGTGGTGGTATTTTCATTGCTTTATATATTTGTCACAATTCACAGAACTAACCCTAAAAGAATGCACTTTTGTGTATGTAAATCTTATAAACCTGACCAAAAAAACCCCTTGAAATGCGTACAAATATTTACATAATAAGGGACAAATACTGGGTTTTAAAAGATGTATATATTAATATGTGTATTTGTGTGTTTGATGTCTATCTGATTGACAGTAATTCATTTTCTATTTGAAAACACAAACAAGGTAGAGAAAAAGTGCCTTATTTTAGGCAATATGCTAAGCTGGTATTTGGCAGCAGTACCACATAAAGTTGGCATGCCTTTGCCTGGGCATTTGACGTTGTGAATATTTAGTACCTTAGTTGTTACTGATGTTTTCTTAATATCTAAATTATTTCATGGCATAAACTGAAAGTATATTTGAAAGAAGACTTAATCTTCTAAGAATTCCAGTTGCCTCCTGATCCCAAGCCACTGGGATTTATTGAGATTTAGTAACTTGGACAGCATCATAGAGCTTCAAATGGGTGGTACAAGGAATCAAACTAACTTCTTTGCTCTTAAGTCTGGAGCTGTTATGATAATGTCAGGACTTCCTTTTGCCTATATTGTATGGTTTGGTGTTGGCTCTCTGCAGTAAGTTGATTTAGGATGACTGAGGCTAAAATTTCTCAGGCTTGTGACAGAAAAAAGTCTCAATTCTAGTTTATGAAAAATATCTTCTTGCTTAATTTTTATTGTATAATAATGCTATTTGATATGGAATAATTATCAATTATAATGAAGCTCAAAGAGAAATGCAGCTCATATCCCACTCTCCTAAAGATCATTTATTAATGATTTGGAATTTATTTGTTCATACTCTTAAATGTGTATGTTTTTGGAAACTGTAAGTTTATTAAAGCTGTCTATTACTATTTTTATTGAACAATTACCACGACCTTACTTTCCACGTTAATAAATATGGATTTTTAAAATAGATTTAGGGAGTACAAGTGCAGATTTATTACATGGACATATTGCATAAGTCTGGGATTTTGACAATACATGCTTGCCAAATGTAGAGTGTCCATAAGGAAATGTATGATTCCATAAATATTTTCAAAGGGCACATAGATTTTTCCTTAAGATCGTAAACAATTCGATGAACAATTAGAATTCAAAATAGTAATAACAAATCACATATGCTAGAATAAAAAATAATGAAGTACAATGTAAATGACATATCTGTGGAAAACTGATGGAAGAAATCAAAAGACCTAAATAATAAGAGAGATGCTCCATACTCATATATTACGAGGCTCAGCATTATTTAAACTTCATTTTTTTACAACTTGAGGTGTTTGTTGAATGTACTCCCAATTAAAGTCCAATTTATGTTGTAGTTATCGATAAACTGAATCTAAAATTTAATGGAGCAATAAGAACTCAAAAATATTTGATATAATATTGAAGAAGAACCAAGCAAAAGAATTCACATGATCTCATTTTAAGATTTGCTGTAGCCTGTAATCCCAGCACTTTGGGAGGCCGAGGCGGGTGGATCACGAAGTCAGGAGATTGAGACCATCCTGGCTAACACGGTGAAACCCTGTCTCCACTAAAAATGCAAAAAACTAGCCAGGCGTGGTGGCGGCGCCTGTAGTCCCAGCTCCTCGGGAGGCTGAGGCAGGAGAATGGCGCGAACCCGGGAAGCGGAGCTTGCAGTGAGCGGAGATTGCCCCACTGCACTCTAGCCTGGGCGACGGAGCAAGACTCCATCTCAAAAAAAAAAAAAAAAAAAAAAAAACATTTGCTGTAAAGCTATTGTAATCAAGAGAGCATCGTGTGGCAGAAATAATACATACATAAATAATGAATACATAAGTGGACCAGAATGGACAGAAATAGATCCACACAAATATAGCCAACTGACCTTAGACCAAGAACGAAGGCAACTCAATGGAAAAATGAGAGTCTTTTAAATAATGAAGATGGAATGATTGGAGGTCTGCTTGCGTAAGAAGGAAAAAACAAAAAACAAACAAAAAAACCACTCTCAAACCCGATGTCATAGATTTCTCAAAACTGCCTCAATATGAGTCACCTTACAGTGGAAAAATACTACTACCTAATCTACATTATCAAGATCAGTATCAATAGGGATAAATCATGTTGATTATATATATCTATCTAATAACAAGCTAAATCATGAGGAAAATATCAGACAAATCCAAAGTTAGATACATTGTACAAAATACCTGACTTGGCATTCTTCAAAACTGTCATGTTCCTGTAAACAAGGAAATCTAGGAAACTGTTACAGCTAAGGAACTCTTAAAGACATGATGATTAATTGTAATGTGGTATCTTGGATGGAATCCTGTAAGAAAAACAAAAGAAAAAATAGATAAAACCGAAGAGAATCTGAATAAAGTATGAATTTTAGTTAATAATAATGTATCAATATTTGTTCCTTAATTGAGACAAATACACCATACCAATGCAAGATGTTAGACCTTGCAACAGATGTTAGGAAAGCAGATGTCAGATGTATGGAAACCCTTGCAATATCTTCACAATTTTCTTGCAAATCTAATAGCATCCTCAAAATAAGTAATGCAAAACAAGGCAGGAATGAAACAATAAAGGAATAATGCACACATGGTACAAATTGAAAACAAATAGTAAAATACGATAATAAAACTGACTCAATCATTAATTACATTTAATTAACCATTCTCCTGAAACTGTTTTTGTTTGTTTGTTGCAATTGTCAACTAAAACCGTCATCTAAGAATCCAGTGGGCTATTCTGTGTTTATATTACTGAGTTTGTTTCAACAATATTTGACTGAGTTGACCTCGTTCTCCTTGAAAAACACATCTTTATTAATTTTTGTAACTCTGCTTTCTAACTTAGGGATCATTTTACTTTTTTATTACTCCTTTACCCACGATGCAATTATTGAATAGTAGCAGGTACTGGCCTGAGCTTTATCCTCTTCTTACAAGATAATGTCCATTCCTATAACTTTCAATGTCATGCAAAATATACTCAGATTTATGCCACAAATGCACATTTCAGCTCTGAGCTAACATTTCTAGTTGTTTAGTTGATATCTCCATTTGAATGTCTTCCACGTATTTCGGGCTTCACATAGATAAAATTGACATTTTTATCCACTCCATTAGCCCTCAATCATGTTATTCCCTCAGATTCTTCTATCTTGGTAAATACAGTCAACATTAATTCAGCTATGTCAGGCAGAGATCTAGATGTTATTCTTAATCCCTCTTTCTTTTTTCACTTTTCATTTACAACTTATACATAAGTCTCTAACGTTGCCAGACACACAAAAAAATCTCACATCATTTTCTTTTTGTTTCTGCACTCATATCATGCTAAATCAAGTCACTGTCATCTCCCGTGGACCACCACACTAACCACTTAACTGTTCCAATTTCCTCCACTTTTGCTCACATCATCTTAATTATTTAAAGACAAGCCAAAAGTATCTCTTTAAATATAAATCAGATTATGTTAATCTCCTGCTTAAATCCCTTCATTGACTTCCCATTCATTCAAATAAAGTTCAGACTTGACAAGGTGCTGTATTATCTAGCTAATTCTGTATTATCACACATCTACTCTTTTTCTTCCCACTGTTCCTCTTTCATTCACTTACTTTCCCATAAAATAAGTATTAACTACAGGGCCTTAGAATCCATCAGTAAACCAAGAAGATGATCATAGTTTTCTTTATGCACCTTACTTACTTTGTAGAGAGACAAAAGGCACAACAAAAGAACAAGAAAAACACAAGTATACTATAGGCAGAATTGCTTTTCCTGATAGTGCCAACTCCCCTTCCCCTTACAAGAAAAAACCTCAATAATTAATATAAAAAGTATTATTATTCAATTACCTTTAAAAATTTTGTCTAAACATTAAAAACTGTCTTACTACCCACCCTAAATGTGTAGGAAAATAAAAAGTATAAAATATAACATCTAGTATACTATAAAATATTAAAAACATTGAGAATTAATGTGTTTTGCTTTATAAAAAACTTACCAGAAGTAGTTTGAAGTGTTCTTTTCTTCAAGTTGTATAATTTACAAAATGGAGTGAACATGTTTCTACGCCTTGAAAAATTATCATGTTTCGTTCTAAGTTTGCATCATTTTCCATCAAGCTATCCTTTGTGTTTGCCATAATAGGAAGTATCTCTAGAATTCCTTTAATGCAAAGTTTTAACTTTTTTTTTTTATTTTGCTGGCACCACTTCCTCTGGGACATCTTTATTCTTTTGATCATAGCCACTTTTCTCACTTATGCCAATAAATTTGCCTTCACTAAATTCCTCTCGCTGTGTGTTTAGGGTCCCTGAAACAATGCAGCATCAGTATTTCCACTGTCAGCTATTTCTTCTATAAATCTGTTTTATTCTATTTCAATGTCACTGATTTTGTGATTTATGCAATGAAGAGTCAGTGGTGAAGTTTTTATTTACATAATTATTATCGGTGATTATCCCATGCAAACTGAAATTTGATCAATGTAGTTGGGAGACTCATGTTATCTAAGTAAACTGTAGTAAGAAAAATCCATGCATATCAGAGCCATACAAAGTGAAGACTACCTTATTATAATGCTATTAGTCTATGAGTACTAGGAAGAAAACAGTGGAGCAAAGCAAGAAGAAAGGAAGAAAGGAGGTGCTACTTTTGATAGAGAATCAAGCAATTTCTTTGTTAGCAGGTGGCATTTGAGTGTAGCGTGGTTATTCTGGAAAAGAGCATTTAATTATATTTAATCATCCTGCCTTCTATGCACTTGATTGGCTTTTCCAAGCCTTTTTTTCCTGCTGATGAGGCTTTGCGCTTATTCTGTCTTTGAATGAATTCTCTTTTTCAGCTGATTTCTTCTCACCTGCAATTTTTGAAGAAATGACATTTAAGTCCAAAGAGGGTGATTCTAGGACTATTAAGTATTGTATATAATATTTGTATCAAACATTTTACTAAAGCATGTAATATGTGCATAAATAATAAAAGTACATTAAGTCAACAAACCCATATAACACCATAAATGAAGTAGGAAATTATTAGCACCCCAGAGGCTGTCTTCAGTCCCCACCTACACTATTCCTTTCTGTCAAAAGAAAACCACCACCTTGACTTCTAACATCATAGTGTAGTTTTGGACTTTTAAATTTTCTATGTGGTAAATTGCATAGAATGTATTTCTTCTAGAAGACTTCTTTAATTCATTCTATACTGTTGCATGCATTAATAGTTTGTTCATCTCCCTGGCTGTAGAATATTCCATCATGTATATATTCCACAATCTATTCATTCCACTGACTATTGATCGATATGTGAGTTGAGATTATTATCATTAGTAGTACTAGAAACATCCTTTTACACACTTTTGAAACATATATGCATGCATTGTGGGTAGTATATACATAGGAATAAAGTTTCTGGATGAATTGTATGTATGTGGGCATGCAAAATGACAGGCAACACTGAACATTTCAAAGTGGTACAAATATACACTCTCAACAGCAGTATATTACAGTTTCAAAGGTTCTGCATCCTCACAATCACATGGTATTACCAGACTATTTTCAATTTTAGAAAATGTGATTGATATGTAGTGGTATTTTATTGTAGTTTTAATTTACATTTTCTTGTTGACTAATACAATCAAGCATCTTTTCGTATACTTATTGGCAATTTGATGTTGCTTCTTTGTGTGACATGAGGATATGTTTTTGTTTAAATTTTGGTTGGACTCTTCTATTTATTATATTTTAAAACTTCCCTAAATATTCTGAATATGAGATTTCATGTGTTAGAAATATTATAAATGTATTTCACCAAGTTTTCTTTCACCCTCTTAAGGGTTTTATAAATAACTTTTTGATGTTTTTTGATAAATAACTTTTTAATGTTAACATAGTCCAGTCAACCAATATTTTTCTCTATGGTTAGCATTCTTTGTAGCTGAGAAAGTTTTGCCTAGCCAAATATCATTAATTTCCATTGTAAGTCCCATAAGTTTCTTGGTTTACCTTTCACAGTTAAAACAAAGTAATCACCTTTCCCTGTGTTTCTGAAAACTCTCCGTATGTTATCTTTCTGAGTTAAAGTGGCCGAAGAGTTGTTTATGAGATTTGGAAGGTGTAAATAAGGTATCAGTCATGACGTTCAGAGAAACATCATTCATTAGCGATAGTAAGAAAGGGACAAAGATCCTTTGCCTGGACCCTATATGTTTGCTCCATTTGCTGCATATCGAGCTCTCTGTCTGAGGGCTGATATTCGTGAGCAGGTGTCTCCAGGCCCGCCCTGATTTTTCACCCTGAATGTCAGCAACAAAGAGCCACTCCATCAGCTCCCGTGTGATAGTGCTGACCTGGTGCCTGGAACTGCCTATCTTCCAGATTTTACTGTCATCTCCAACTCATTCATATGAGGGAATGAATTTTCTATGGCCCTTCAATTCCCCTTTCATACCTAACTTCCTTAGTTCCTCCTACATAGTGAGAGGTTTATAGTAGTTTAGCTACTAATCTGAGAGTGGTAAACCTTAAAAGTTATTTTTATATGCAGTTTCAAACTGGGATTACTGTTGTGCACAACCATGCCCAGATAATTGTTTTATTTTATTTTACTTTTGTAGAAGCAGGGTATCTCTGTGTTGCCCTGGTTGGTCTTGAACTCGCAGCCTCAATGATTCTCCCTCCTCAGCCTCCCAAAGTGCTGGGATTACAAGTGTGAGCCACGACACCCATCCCATTTTAACTTTAATTTTTATTTTTAAAAATCTTTTTTTTTTTTTTTTTTTTTTTTTTTTTTTTTTTTTTTTTTTTTTTTGAGACGGAGTCTCGCTCTGTAGCCCAGGCTGGAGTGCAGTGGCCGGATCTCTGCTCACTGCAAGCTCCGCCTCCCGGGTTCACGCCATTCTCCGGCCTCAGCCTCCCGAGTAGCTGGGACTACAGGCGCCCGCCATCTCGCCCGGCTATTTTTTGTATTTCTTAGTAGAGACGGGGTTTCACTGTGTTCGCCAGGATGGTCTCGATCTCCTGACCTCGTGATCCGCCCATCTCGGCCTCCCAAAGTGCTGGGATTACAGGCTTGAGCCACCGCGCCCGGCCAAAAATCATTTATTTTTTAAAGGAGCAAATATATTTCATTTAAAAAGAAACTGACAATTAAGTTATTAAAAGAAAAAATCCTCTTAGTTTAAGTCATATATTCTTGGTGACCTCTCCCTTTACTATTGTAACAAGGAAATTAAGCTCTCTATTTTTTCCTGAAGCTCTTGATGAAAGAAAACTTTAGCCGAATTATATTTAAAGGAGCTTAATTGAGCAATGAGAGATTCGTGAATCGGCAACCCCCAGAATCATAGCAGATTCACAGACTCCAGCGCAGCCATGTGGTGGAAGAAGATTTACAGACAAAAAAAAAAAAAAAAAAAAAAAAAGGGAGAGGAAAAAAAAAAAAAAAAAAAAAAAAAAAAAAAAAAAAAACGGAGAGGGAAATGACAAACATTAATTGGAAGTGAGGTACAGAATGGCTGGATTGGTTACAGCTCAGTGTGTGCCTTATTTGGACACAATTTGAACATTAAGCAGTGTATGAATGGTTGAAGTATGGTCGCTGGGATTGGCCAAGTCTTAGCTATTGCTACAGGTGCATGCTACTAAGTTAGGTTTTCAATTTTGTCTGCCTGTTAAGCTAGGTTACAGTTCATTCACAAGGACTCAAAAATAGGAGTACGCAATCCTTCTCAGGCCATACTTAGTTTGCTTTAACAATTCCCCACTTTTGGTCATCTGCTCAATTTTGAGAGATTGACCAAAATCTTAGTCATTGATGTCACTGTCACCACCACAAATGGACTTATATGGTCTTGAAACCCACTGGGACTCAGTAGAACAGTGGATTTTGCAAGGAGGGAAAAAGGACTAAGTAGAGGGTATGTCTTTATGCTGGAATGTTCTGTTTATGGGAGAAAACGAAAACCTGATCTGTTTCAGAATCTATGTGTTTCCTTAAAGTCTTAGTTTGATTGTATCACATTTAGCACAAGTGACTCCATTTTGTTTGGTTTGGTCTGTTGGAGTCTAGTGAATGAACTCAGTCCAAAACAATGGCCTCCCATAATTTTGTTTTAAAAAAATCCCTCCTTTACTGCAAGGGTCATATTTAGGTGAGAGTGTGACCTTAGGGCCTTAGCGCCACCCTGAGTTACCATGATTTTGGGTTTCCAATCTTAGCATGTCATTCATAGGTTATGGTGTCTTCATGGTCACAAATTTCTTTCAGCTTTTGTCATTCCAGTTGAAGAGAGATCATTTGACATTTTAGAGAGGGCTGCATGCAAACATTTAAAACCTTTGAGAGACTACAGCACGCAAGGGAGACTATTATTATGACTATGGGGAGGATAATACAAAGAGTTTGGAGTATGCTCCTTACACAGTGTCCCCATAAACCAAACCACCCAAAAATAAATAGATTAAAGAATGAACTAGATGAAGAGTTTACTCGCTTGACTAAGTAGTGTTTTCATTATTCACCTACAACCGAATTTTTATAATTTACATTTGATGTATTTCTTCATAGGCCCCAAGGGCCAGCTGCTGCACAGGTACTTTTCTGTTTAGCTAATTCTATTATTCAGCATAACTTTCATGCGTGACTTTAAAGTCTGTTGTGTAACCATAGCCTTTACAGTAGAATTTGCTATAGAGCCTGTTATGAGGGATACATTTCTAATTGTTGTCTCTTTTATTCTAAACCATGGAAAAAGGACATAATGAATGATGTCCATCTAGAAGAGTGAAGGTCACCTGGCAATGTTTTCTTTAACCCATGATGCAGGTTAAGAGGAGTTTTTACTGATTATGAGGTAACATAACTACCACGAAAGTTTCTCACCTACATTGGGCCTTCATCTTTTATCTATTAAAGTATAAGTTTATTCATGTTTAAGGCTGGCTGCAAACTCCTTTACAAATAAAAGTGTACCCCATAAGTGCTCATAACAGACCCCTTTTCCACTTTTATTGCTTGTAGAGGAATAAGGAAGAAAAAAATATTCGACAGTAAGAGTCTCATAATAGTAGGAAAGTCTTGATCCGTGATCTTGGGAAAAGCTGTTCACATCAAGGATACCATCTTCTCCCGGGGAAGTTTTACCTTCCTTGGCTAGGTTTACCTTAAGGTTCTAATGGGTGTACAGTTTCAAGAGTGTGGAGGGACCCTTCTTAGTTGTGAGAATAATTATGAACCCAAAGTTCAAGTTCCAAAGTTTTGCTGCAATGGGGCTGGCAAGGTTAGTCTCCTCTCTGATGTTCTCAGAAGATACGATCTTCAGCTTCCAGACTGGGAAGGGGTTGTCCTCAGTGACCCATAAAAAGCTTTCTTTACCTGGTGAAAATACACTGTAGCATAATAATCTACTATTATAACATCAGCCCTCTTGCATAGGAAAGCTTTTATACAACCAGAAAACATGCATTGAAAATGAGAATTGAATGAAATCCCTTTATAAATGTTTAAATGGCCCATTCGGTAGCCAAATATACCTGAAGCTTTGATTTGTTTTCCCAGGAATATGGAATCAAACATTGGTTTTAAATTATTTCCACAATGTGTAGGTCACCACATCAATATATTTAATTTGGATTATTTTATCTTTTCCATGATGAGTCATGGAATGCAGAACCTTTAATAACAAAAGCTTTAAGGACTCAGGAAGGACAAGGTGGCTGTCCTGGTTCTTCATGAGTCCATACTTAACGTTGGACTTATGTCCGCTTGAACACCAGTTGTTTCTCCAACTTAGGTGCACAGCACTAATAACTGATGCATTATCATAGGTAATTTGTTTTAGACCATGGAATTTAATCAAATTGTATATCTAAACAATTTTAGTATTGGCTGATTTAACATGATAATCTGGCAAAGGATTTTCTTGGTATTTACTTAATTTTGTTCCTCTTGGGTTAGCAGTTTCATAAACCAGTCAGTCTTTTTGTTAAAGTTTCAGGAATTCTTACCCAGTCCAATTCTAGAGGAATTGGGGAATTCACGGGGAATTCTTACCTATGACAGGATAAGAGTGCTTTTCAGGTTCCTTTACATCCTTTCATGAACGTTTTTGTTGGTTTTTTTTTGTTTTATTGCTTTGTTTTGTTTGTTTGTTTTTGTCCCAGACGGAATCTCACTCTGTCACCCAGGCTGGAGTACAGTGGGGTGATCTCAGCTCACTGCAACCTCTGCCTCCCGGGTTCAAGTGATTCTCCTGCCGCAGCCTCCCAAGTAGCTGGGATTACAGGCTCCTGCCACCATGTCTGGCTAATTTTTGTATTTTTAGTAGAGATGGGGTTTCATTCACCACATTGGCCAGGCTGGTCTCAAACTCCTGACCTAGTGATCTGACCACCTTGATCTCCCAAAGTGCTGAGATTACAGGCGTGAGCCAAGTTTCATGAACCTTTTAAAAGACACCATATTCTAGGATTTTGTGTGCTTGTGAAATTTTCAGAAACTGCATCAGCATTAAGCAATTAACTGTGGAAATTACTTTAAATAGTTATAGTTAAAAACACAATAGACTAGGAAATTTGATTATTTCTATGGTCTAAAATAACTTAACATAATAACCTTAATTATGACAGATAGCACATACTCAGACATATTAGAATTTTAGAAATTTCACATGGTTTGGAACATATACTAATATCATTCACTAAAATATAATCTGAAGATTGAACATTATTTTTATTTTGACAATGCTTCCCACGATTTTTATACTAAATAAGCCAATGTCACTGTTGCATTAGTGCATTATTGATGTTAAACCCAATTCTTAATGAAACGTTATAGACGAATGTATTCAATTTTAATCAGTTTGACCATAAGGTAAGAATTTTATAAACCTTTTATAACTCCTTACAATTTTTGTTAAAGAGCAGAATAGTGCTCTAAGAAAATCTATTGTGCTTTTATTTCAATGCTCAATTTACAGACAAACTAGATAATACCCCCTTAAATTTAGTCAATATTTTCACACATAGAATTTTTTACAAAGTTCATTTTTATAAATTCTTCCACAAGTTGTTTAAACTTTAGCTTTATTTAACACAATCTTTTAACCTTTTAATCTAGGCAGAAAAAAATTCACATTCCCATGATTTCTTATAATGCTTACCAAAAATACATTTCACTTTTCTTACACACCTTGCATGTAAAACTGTTTCTTCATTAGTCTAGATTACATGTTATAATGTTAACTTTTAGCCACTTTTACTTTTGGTGAAAACCTTGGAAAGTTCAGGATTTTAGAGTCACAGTGGCATTTTATGAAGCATTTAGGGGGCTTAATCACCTTTAAGTTATTCAACGTTTTTTGCATAAATTTCCTTTCATAAATTCTTTCTTGACTATACAGATCATCTAAGATGCTCTTGGACTTTCTGACTTGCCCTAAATATCCCTCTGTTTAAACAATCAGTCATTTTACTTTAGGACAAGAATTAACCACACAAGATCCTTTCTCATATACAATTTCTTTCTTTCTAGCCTTCTTGGTATAGCTAGGGGACATGGATAATTCCACATGTCCCCAGGTCTTATCTAGAATCTAATGGCTCTGTTAGACCAGATGTCTAAATTTTGAAGACTTCTTAAAAATTTTACCAATAGTTTTTAAAACTATCTTTATTTCCAAAAAATTGCTAGCGTCCTGTGAACTGAAAGGCATTAGTTTTACTTTTTTTGACAAAATATTTGATTTAAGTGCTTATTTTTATTTAAGTCAATTAATTAGAGCTCATTTATATAAACATTACATACAATATATATGTATAACTACATAGACAGACGAACAGAAGATTACTACAATCGTTGTAAGAGTTTTCATTTGCCAATTTTTAAGTTTCCTAATTGGTTATTGGTTTTAGGGTGGAGTCCTTGGAAGAACAGGGGCAGGGAAAGTCCTCTGGTGCCTCTTGTTTTTCCCAAGGAGTATAGGCTGTTAGAGCTTGAATATCCACTTTTAATTAAGCTGATTTTTAACCATAGCACTCTTTAATAAAGTCCTTTTAAAATTTCTTCTTACCTGACTTTAGCCAGGCCAAATGGCCAATATTTCTGGCTTTTGAACTTTACCAAAGGTAACCTCCCAGGTGCAGAGAAAGAAAAATTTAAGATAGTCTGTTGAGGAGAAGAGAATAGAAAAGGTCATCCAGATATTAAACCAGAAAAGACTTACTTCCTGTTCCGAGAATCGGACCCAGACTGCCCCTGTGAAAGGGCAGCGACCATAACTACTGAGCTATAGCGTAGGGGAATTGCCATCACGCTTCCCAGAAGGAGTCTAGAATAGTTATTTTTGAGCTTCCAAAGGCTTTTAACTACTCAAGGTGATTTTTAGAGATAACTAATACATGAATCCTAAAATTCCTGTTCCCTGGAAGACAGAGATCAACAGAAAGTATCTCCACATGGTTACAAAGTTGGACCCCCCAAGGACATAAAACAAGATGGAGACATCATTCAGTGTTTTGTTTGTTTCAGGGACCTGCAGCAACGTTTGTTACTGACCAGATTGCTGGGCCATCTTGAGCAGTGAGCTTATGGGGTTCAAAGTGCATGTTTTGTCCTAAGGTATCCCTCCACTCAGAAAAACAAATTCATAGCACAAAATACACCAAATTCACGACAGCTTGAGACTAGCCTCAGAATTCTTTTTCACATTAATGAAAACTTTACAGAGGAGGTACATAGTGACTTTTGCCATTTATTCAATGAGTTTGCAAAGAGAGAGAGAATCCAGAAAGTTGACTGGTAAGAAATTCTTACCCTTTGCCTGCACACCAGGTTTTCAGGTTCCCTTTCCCTGAGCAGCCTGGTGACCCAGCTTGCTGCATCATTGCCCTGGGGTCACACTGCATCATAAAGGAAAGGATCTTTTTTTGTTCTGGCCAAAGCAAAACACATGTGATAAAGCATAGACATTAGCCACTCTGCTTAGCACTCAATATCAAACTGGCAAGGTTTAGATTTACCCTCAGATGGGCCCTGTCATCTTTAACCCAACCTCTGACTAGGAGTTTTAACACGTGGCCTTTGGGCAAGATGGCCACCCTGAGTAACAGAAAAGATAGAAAAGGAAAAGAAGAAAAAAGAAAGTATTGCCTGTGGCAGGGTGTGGAAGGGGAAGAGCTCAGGGAGATCAGAGCAAGACCTATTCATTTCAGCAACACTGAAAAGTTCAGGTGGCCACTTGTTAGTAGTGAAGGGATCTTTTCCAGTAGTCCCATCAGCTCTCAAGTTTTCCCTCTTAGGGAGAAAAAAGTTCCCCATGTCCCACGATCCTGTACATGTCTAATTCTGTCACCCACAGCTGTCAGCAAAGAGTGCAAGGCAGATTATTTCAAAGAGAACAGCAGTTAACATCCCAGAGTGCCAAACCCATTTTTAGCCAAAAAGGACTTTACTGAGAGCCCTCATTTAAAAATGTACTTCAGTGGTGCATTGTTCATTTGGAACATTCCACTGTAAGTTATTTTTAGTAAGATTTTGCCATTTCTATAAGACTTCACTACCTTACAGGTCTAATGTATAAGCTGGAAGGAGCTCAGTTTTCCAGAAATTAATGATACTATGTTCACCTAAAATATTGTCTTTACTCTCAGATTTTCTCGATTAACTTAGCCAGTTATTTCTTTTCCTACCTAGTTGCACAAGAAAATGAAAAAAAGGGGTAGAACACAAAAATCCCTGTGAATTTTCAAAAGCCAGATTTTATAACCCCTACTATATTACTGCTTACTACCAGTTCCCTTCTGACCCAGTCAGATGTAAGAGGCTTCTAACTGGATCCAAGCCAGTTAATTCCTAAAACAAATGCATTCCTAGACCCTGTCTAGTTTCTGTCATGACTCCAAACCCAGTTTAGATCAGAAATTTGCTCGAAGAAACTCGGAGAGCTCAAAACACAAATCTGTGGAACTCTGAAATCCAAGAGGGTGCTTACCCACAATGCCCAGCAGCTCTGAGATCAGTGGACCCAAGTGGGTCCTGCAGCTACCTTGCATGTTCACTCTGCACACCTGGGGGTTGCTGGCAGCTCCACTTTGGATCCCACTTCTGACACCATCTAGTAAAAGAAAACTTCTGCCGAATTAAATTTAAGGAGTTTAATTGAGCAATGAACAATTCACAAATCAGGCAGCCCCAGAATCAGAGCAGATTCACAGAGACTCCAGCACAGCCACGTAGTGGAAGAAGATTTATAGACAAAAAAAGGAAATGATGTACAGAAATTGGAAGCGAGGTACAGAACGGCTAGATTGGTTACAGCTTGGTGTATGCCTTATTTGAACACAGTTTAAACACTCAGTAGTGTATGAATGGTTGAAGTATGGCTGCTGGGATTGGCCAAGACGTAGCTATTGTTACAGGTGCATACTACTGAGTTACGTTTTCAATCTTGTCTGACTATTAAGCTAGGTTACTTACAGTTCATCCACAAGGGCTCTAAAATAGGAGTACGGAGTCCTTCTCAGGCCATATTTAGTTTGCTTTAACACTCTCTATACATACATTTATTGGCATATGCATGAAAATATTTAGTGCCTGATTTCCGTACGCTTTCTCCCCTACTATATGATGAGGCTGTCCATAAATAAATAAAGTGACATTTCAGAGTGTGAAGACTCAGGGATTTTCAGAATCCCCAGTATTTTAACACTTGTTGAAATGGCATGCAACTTAAAGGGGGAAGCTGATGCTTTCAGAATTGGGTATAACTTAAAATCAGCTAAAAAAAGTATTAAATAGCCCAATGCCCAGGATATACACTAGGCTGACAGAACCAGAAACTCTGGATGATGAAAGAACAACATCAGCATTTTTGAAGCTGTCAAAGTGAATCCAATGTGAAAGCAAAGATGAAAACCACTGAAGAAGACAGAATCTCTACTAAAATATATGATGCAATATTTATCTAGAGTTGTTTTCTCTTCCAGAAACTTCTGTTAACATTTTGAAAAATGATATTTTTTTGTCTGTAAATCACCTCTTTTTCTTGCCCCTGTACATAATAAAAACTAGACACAAATACCTTTTTAACATAATTTTTATATGTTATTTACTTTTACAGGAACAATATAATAGACTCAGGAAGTGGACAAAAAATTTAAGTTTTTGAAAGTTATTGCCATGCTTGCAGAAGTTATTTGAACTTGGCCTAGGTCAGTTCTTTGGTAATGCCGTCTTTTCAGAATTTAGGAAATAAATCCATGCTAACTAAAATTTGTATAAATCTAAGTAAATACCTTAATACTACTTCAAAAATGTACCTTAAGGATATTTAGCAGAAATGGAAAGAACAATAATAACAGACATGTACTAAAGATAAAAGGCATATACAAAAACAATAGCAGGTGTATTCTAAAGAAGAGGAAGCAGGTCCAGACAAAATATTGTGTCATATATCAACTAAAGGATTTAAACACATTTTAATTTAATTATCACAAAGCCATTTATGTACATATTTATGAAGTACATGTGA
This sequence comes from Theropithecus gelada, assembly GCF_003255815.1. Classification (NCBI taxonomy): domain Eukaryota; kingdom Metazoa; phylum Chordata; class Mammalia; order Primates; family Cercopithecidae; genus Theropithecus; species Theropithecus gelada. The sequence goes on along the minus strand of NC_037681.1, from coordinate 34,262,898 downwards.
TATTTTGATACAAGCATATGATGTGTAAATTATCAAATTGAAGCAACTGGGGTATCCATCACCTCAAACATTTATCATTTATTTGTGTTAAGAGCATTCTAATAACACTCTTCAGTTGTTTTGAAATATACAATAAATTATTGTTAACTATAGTCTCCTTATTGTACTACCAAGTGCTAGACCTCATTCTTTCTACCAAACTCTATTTTTGTCCCATTAACCATTTCTTCTTTCCTCCCTTCCCACTATCCTTCCAGCTTCTGGTAACCATCCTTCTACTCTCTATCTCAATGAGGTCAATTTTTTGTTTTCCACTTACAAAACCTTTTGAAGCAAATAATATGTTCTAGTTTATACAGACAATCAAATTGAAGTTCAGTATGTTTAAATAACTTTCCTAGGATTATGCAACTTGCAGTTGTTAAAGAAAGAATTTGAACATTCATCTGTCTGTGATTAGAATTTATCTTAAATCACTGAATTCCTTTCCTTCTGAAGTCACTTGTGATGGTGAATTATAACACAAATGAATAGATGATTCATTTATCTTGATAAAACATTTTAATAAAGAAAATACATCTTTTCTCCTATGAGCTCTTGTATGAGGAACTAGATTTGAATCGGAGGGTAAGATTAAACTCTTACAAGTATGAATCCCAAATATCTGAGACAAGCTTCCATCAATTTTTTGCCAAGGTGAAGGACACATTGATGACACAGCCTGAGAAAGTTCTGAGACATATGCCCAAGGTGATCAGGGGGTGGAGTTTGTTTTTATATATTTTAGAGAAACATGAGACATCAATCGATATGTGTAAGATGTACATTGGTTCAGTCTGGTAAGACAGGACAACTGGAAGTAGGGGCTTCCAGTTTAGAAGTAGAGACAAAAGTAGATAAGAAACAAAGTAGATAAGTAGCTAAGAGACAAAAGGTTGCATTCTTTGGTTGATTCTTTGGTCAGTCTTGCACCGAATACACAATTTAGCCTGGCTCAATGAATCTGTATTTTTACATAAACAATAAGGGAGAGGAAGCAATCAGATATGCGTCTGTCTCAGGTGAACCTCAGAAGGATGACTTCGAATAGAAAGGGAGGCAGGTTTGCCCTAAGCCATTCCCAGCTTGACTTTTCCCTTTAGCTTAGCGATTTTGGGGTCCCAAGATTTATTTTCCTTTCACACAAGCGTGTTAGAAGAAGAATTAAATGTATTTAAATTATTGTTGAGTTTTTAAAGGTATCCCTTTCAGCAAAGCTATAGAGCTTATAGAGCTATGGGCAGCTTAAATAGTAAAAAATTCCACAAGGCTCACTGAGAAAAACAGCCATTCCTTTCCCCATTCCACTTCCCTCTTGATTCCTATTAGAAAGGGTTTTGGTGACCCTTTGGTTGTACAGGAGTATGCCTCAGGCAGGCTTAAATCTTGAGTCTGATATGAGATGAGTTCTGGGAAACTGGTCAATGGTTCATCACGTCTTGCCACAAATCGTAGAACTGGATGGTGGTTATTTACGCAAGTGTTACCTGTGGCTCCTGGTGAAGGAAGGGGCCTGGCCAGAGACTCTATCTAGTATAGTCAGACAAGAAGATAGTATATACAGCTATAAAATCTTCCTTGAGAAGGTTAAAAGAAGCTTCTCATGAGTGATAGAACTCCCATTTTACATGGTTGATGTCATTCAGAGGTGCATTGCTTTCAGTTTTTAGTCTCAACAAAACAAGTTGACCCAATGTTGATACCCAATGTTGACATTAATTCTATAACAATTATTTTCCTAAGCTTTCATAGTTTTCCAATATCTTCTCATCTGAATATAAAAATATATTTTAATTAGTCAGGAAGCATGGCTTATTTATTTTTGGCATTATCATGGTGCTTTGTTCATAATAAGAACCCAATAAATATTATATTTACTGGAATTTTGCTTAAAATTAATTTTCTTAGTTTGCATTGAAGCCTGGAGCTGTTTCATTTGTTAATAATGTTATGTGTGGATTGATTAATAAGAGGAAATGTACAAAGACCATGCTTAATGAATGGAATATAATAACTATAACATTTTTTTAAAAAGTTTCTGTTCTTTGGCTGTACTTTCCAAAATAAAACATGTTGGTAAAATAATTACACATATGAGTAGTTCATAAATTAAAAAAAGACCTTTTATATATATATATTTTTAATGTTCCTTGGATTACTTTAAATGTTTAGGGATTCTTCTACATAATTTCCTCTAGTGTTTTTACTTCAAATATAAGATTTACTGAAAAATAAAGTATAATGATGGAGTGAGACTTCATCATCATCAGAGAGGCACTTTTTAAATTTAAATAAATTATATAATAAAGAAGAAAATTTAAATATTAAACAATCAATAATATAGTTTATTATGAAAACTTTCAGACATTTCATCTCTAGTGAATTTGCATAGAGAAGCATCTATGCAAATTTCTTTGAGACAACTTAATAAATATCTAGCCTCACCTAAACAGACTCAGAGGCATGAATTAAGACAGAGATTATAATGGTGGCTATGATTTTCAGTGGGGTGAGAGTTTGCCTCTTAAGGAGTGTTGGAAGCTTTACAAGCTTATTTCAGTTTTCAGAGCAGTGGGAGACTGCCAATTAGAATGCAGAGCATGGACAGTCATAGCTCCCTCCTCTGTACACTCCCTCAAGTCTCTTGTCTCTAGCCTTGGACTGTTTTGCCTTCAAAATTTGCACTTTAGTGGAAATTTTAACTTACTGTTTTGTTGTTGTTGTTGTTGTTATGAATTCGTAGTCCTTTCTATCTGAAGATCACTTTGTTTATTTACTTACTTGTTTTGGGACTTGAGTGGGTGGACATTTTAACAGATCTTTGAGGGATATCACTAGGTTTCACCAATTGTAGTGACTCATCACCAAATCAACACTGGTAAACTCTTGTAAGGATAATGTGTCTCTAAAATCAGACTTTAAGTTACAGAATATGTGAATGGAGACTGCCAGTTTACTCAAGACAATTCGCATAGATGGTTCAGAAGTGACACAAATCCAGGTCAATATGTCTATCACTTGCAGTTCATATCAATACAACACTTGGATCTAGAACTTTTGTATCTATGTACCAGATTTGAGACACAGGATATATAAAAATTATTTTTCTAATCATTATTCTTATTTTTGACTATCAGAATGTAGTCAGTACGGTTGAAATGTCTGAACATTTTCATATTAAAGTTATTGATTGCTTTACCATTAAATACATTTCCTGCATTATCATAAAAGTTGTTTAAACAAAATAGTGCCCATCTGATTATCACAAAATTTCACTTCTTTGCATAATAAGCTTCCTCTTTGGAGCTCAAAATACAAAAGAAATGCATTGTATATTTAGAGTGAGGGTGAAGAGAGGGAGAGAAGTGAATAAATTAGGAAAAAATATGAATTGAGTGACTATAATTTACCAAGTGCTTTGCATAAATCATAACATTTTTCCAGGTTGGAAATGATTATCTTCATTTCCAAAGATATATTTCAACAAAATGTAAAAGTACATATTAACGAGCAGAGAAAGTATGCAATTTACTCAGGGTCATATGATGAATAAACTAGTGTTTTAACATGTAACTGTTCAGTTAAATCCCTGATTGGAAACATAAAAATAAGTAATTTACTTAGTGTTGGGCATAAATGCAATCATGATCAAGTTAGATATGGGATATAGAACTGATAAATATTAAAATAAAACAAAGGGGTTTTATTTTTGTTATTTATTTTTCCTTTTCGACAGTGCAATCTTGTTTAGATCATTCAATATTAAATATTTTTTTCTTCAAGTGAAAATTGATTTTTCTCTTATAAAGTGTGTCTTCTCTGGTAGATAAAGCATAGATCTATTTCACAGAAGTACAATATTCTAATACTATATAAACTTAATGTTATATCTGACATCTTTTGTAAGTAATTTCTATTTTTAAACAATAAAGGGAAATGAGTTTTGTCCACCTCACTGATTTGTTGGGAGGAACTCGCTAGATAGTGCATGTAAGAGATGATATTTAATGCAATTTAATGGATTATTAAACCACAAGTCTCATCAAAGAAAGAGATATAGTATTTAAGTTTATTTATTTATTTTCAGGGCTTTTCACTACGCTGAAATTGACTAGTAAAGTTAGTTCAGAGGAATTTACTAAATGAATTCTGAGGTAACATATATAAGTACTGTATCATTTCAGGAAGAATGTAACATTCAGAATCTAATTTATCTATAATCCTCATCATTACCTTATGAAGTAGTTATTATCCATTCACTAAAATATGCATGAAGAAAGTCACTGAAGAATCCAGTACCAATATTAATATTTAAGCAACAACCCAAAGTACAAAAATGCAGTAATTGTCTCACAAAAGAGAGGAAAGAACAAACACTTCTGTATTCAATAAAACGTTACAGAAAAGAACATCGATTCTCTAGCCAACGAATATGAGACCTGCCAGGATGTCCTCTTACATCTGGTCTCCTGGCTGTCGCAGGAGAATCCAGGTGCAGAGTAGTCTTTAGCAAAATCAGAGATTAAGTCCTGAGATTTGCAAGAGCCCAAATGACAAATAGGATTGTAAGCCAAGATTAGGAAATGTCACTTTAGATGGTGTTGGAATGATATTAAAGCTTAGAAGCTCTTTAAATCACTAAAGTGAAGGAATTTGGAGGAAAGATTCTTCAGGCAATTTTCATTTTAAATATTTCTGCTTAGCATATTATATAAAATGGTCTATTATTGTGTCTTTTATTGTGCTGTAGTTTAGTGGAAGTAAAGATGAGTGGGAAACATTCAGGGTCTTTTATCTGTTTGTATTCTAATTGGTTTATACCATAATTCAAAAATAGTACAGCCTAGTTAGGCAAAATGTGGATATTAGGAGAGATACCTATACTGACACTAAAATTTGGAGGTGGACAGTCTAATATGATGTGAGACTGGGTGAAATCACCCAGGGAGAAAATATTTCACTCAACTCAGTGACATCTACCCATTTGGAATGAGTAGTCCAACAACCTTCTTTTGTAACTTTTAGTTTGAGATTTTGATGTTATAAATGACATTGATTTGGAAAAGTTGGAGTCATGATAAAGATTACAAGTTTCAACCATTAAAATTCTCAAAATCCTGAGAAGATACCTTTGTTATTTAAAAGTTTCTAAATACATGCTAGTCATGAATCCAAAGGGAAATTAATATTTCTTCAAAAGAAAAAATATTGGGAAATCATAGAAATCAACAAAGGAATATTGTCTCCCATAAATTCCTTATTTTAAAATAACTTTGTATACTTCTGAATGTCTCTTCTGCAGGAAGACTTAAGTTGCACATATATAGCTGCAAAAATTGGAGGTATATATAAAAATATATATATTTTGGAATGAATTTAGCCAGAGTGGGGTGATTGGATCAGAAGATAAATAATCTGTTATTATTTTTTGATAACAATTTTATTGATATATAATTTGCATACCATAAAACTTGCTGTTATGATTGAGAATGTATTGGATATAACTATATTAACAGAATTATGCCAGCTTCACTGATATTTAAATTGAGAATGTTTTCATTACTTCGAACGGATACCCCACACCCATTAGCAGTAATTCCCCATTCCCTCCTCCCCATGGCCCTTGGAAACCACTAATACATTTTCAGTCTTTATGAATTTTCCTATTCTGAACATTTTATATAAATGGAATCATACAATGAGTGGCCTTTTGTGACTGGCTTCCTTCACGAAGTATAATGCTTTTATATATGTTGTAGTTGTATCAGTACTTCATTTTATTGCTGAATAATCTTATTAAATTAATAAACCAAATTTTGTTTTGTTTAAATTTATAAATTTGGGTTGTTGGCACCTTTTGGCTATTGTGAATAATGTTGCTGTGAACATTTGTGTAAAAACAATTTGTGGGCATAAAGTTTACTTCCTTTAGGGGCTATACTGAGATATGAAACTGATTTATTATATGACAACTCTCTTTATTCTAATGAGGAATTGCCAAACTGTGTTTCAAAGTGACTGTTCCATTTTACATTCAGACCAGCAGCATATGGGGAATTTATTTTTTAACATTCTTCCCAGGACTTGTTAATGCTTTCTTTTTAATTACAACAATCTTAGTGGTGTGTGAAGTAGTAATTTATAGTACTTTTGATTTGCATTTTTAATAGCTAATAATGTTGAGCATCTTTTCATGTGCGTATTGGCCATTTGTGTATCTTTTTTGGTGAATTATCTCTTCAAATTATTTGCTCATTTTTTGATTGAGTTTTTTTTTCTTATTGTTTAATAGAAGAGTTTTATAAGTATTCTGGATACTAAAGTTTTACTACCAAATATATGATTTTTAAATTAAAATTAAAATTAATTTGCTTTTAAATTAAAGTTAATTTTTGTCTGAGGAATGAGGTGAGGGGTCCAACTTAATTAATTTATTTTTTTTATATGTGGACATCCAGATATACCTGCAACAGTTGTTGAGATGATTTTTCTTCCCCCATTGAATGGTCTTGGAACCCTTGTTATAAATTAATTGATCAAAAATGTAAATATTTTTATCTGACTACTTAATTCTATTTCTTTATTCTGTATTTTGATCCATATGCCCATATATCATTATCTTAATTGCCATAGCTTTGTAGTAAGTTTTGAAATGTGGAGGTATGACTTCTCCAACTCTATCCTTTGTCAAAATTACTTTGGCTATTCTGTGCTCCTTAAGTTTTGACATGAATTTTAGAGACAGATATCAAATTTCTGCAAAAATTTCAACTTGGATTTTTTCAGCGACTGTGTTGAATCTGTATGAACTTTGGCAATATTCTCTTAATAATATTTTTTTCTGAATAATGAAAATGGGATGCCTTTCTATTTCATAGGTCCTTAACTTATTTTGATGATTATTATAGTTTTCAGTGCACAAGAATTAAACTTATTTTGTTGAGTATTCACAAACATGTAAATCTCTTGAAACCATTAAAAATTGAATTTTTTTTAAATTTTATGTTAAGTTGTTAATTGATTAATATATAGAAACACAATTGATGTTTGTATGTGTATCTTGCATATTACAATCTCCTTGAAATAATTTATTCTAATATGTCTAATAGTATTACTTCTAACACTCTTTTTGTGGGTTTTTTTTAGGATTTTCTATGTATAAAATCATGTCATCTGCAAACAAAAATAGTTTTACTTCTTCCATTCCACTATAGATGTATTTTATTTCCTTTGTTTTCTAATTGTTATTTTAGTTGTCATATAATGGTTAATCCATAATGTTTTTAAATTTCTTGACCCAGTAAGTCACCCAGCCCTTGTTAAGGGGCTCTGTGTGGATGCTGGGGCATGCCTTCAGTGCTCCAGCAGTTTACAATTCTTTAACCTTCACTTCTTGGGTGAAACTCCTCAAGTCATCCCATAGTGAGGGATTACAGCCTCCTAAGGTTTTTCCAGGACACGCACACACCTGTGCCCTTGTGAGTAGTCTTCTATAGTCTCAGGAATATATCAGACATTATTGAAAGCCCTCTGTGGACACCTCATTCTTCAAGTTTTAGTTTGAAGTTTTATGGCCAATGTTTCATCTGCCCCAAGAGGTTGCCATTTCATTAAGTTACAGTATTAAACAATTGCCACTGATTTTTTCAACAAATTACCTGGGAATAGGACTGTTTGCACTGGGCAAGCACTGAGTTAAGATAAATAGAGATAAGTCTTATGAATGCCATTGTTACAGGAAGACTCCAGAAAGGATTAATAATCACAATTCTTTAGTGTTTTGGCTTTTAGAGAAGGTCCATATGAATTCTAGTCCCTCCTTTGGCTTCTAGTATGCTCTTTTTGCAAGCACTATCATTGCAAAGTTGTTGGCTTTCAAAACTACCCCAAAGCTGAGGAGAAGGAGCTGGCATCAGGGCAAGTTAAAATACTAAAAAGCAAACTGTTTCTACTGAAGTTCAGCCATTTTTCTTAAATAAAGGCTCACCAGACTATTGCAAGTCTTTGTTAATTTACAGAGTTCTGAAGGTTAATTTTGACAATTTTTGCTAGTGTTCTCATTGCTTGTAAGTCAATTGCCCTTACTATATTATTCTGGAAGTGCTTCTAATCCATTACTTTTAAGATAAGCATGCATCACAACCTTAATTAACTTTATTTTTAAATGTTAAAGTATATGGAGAGCATAATTATAGCATTAAGTAGTATGACTAGAATGTTTAGGTGTTTGAAAGCAGAAAAAAATATCAGCTTGAAATGTAGAGGAGGCGTAAAGATTACTTGGATGTGAAAGTAACTGAAGGGTGTGAGATGCAATGTGCATATTTGGGGTTGAAGAAATTATATGAACAATTGCAAATAGGTGAGTTACTGTAAGATATGTTAAGAAAAGTAATGTGAATGTAGTGGGATCAATTATTTTTACTTTGCTGGTGTATTAGTCCATTCTTGCTTTGCTATAAAGAATTACGCGAGACTGGGTAATTTATAAAAAAAGGTCTAACTGGCTCATAGTTCTGCAGGCTGTACAGGAAGCATGGCTGGGGAGGCCTCAGGAAACTTACACCACGGCAGAAGGGGAAGGGGAAGCAGGCATGTCTTACATGGCTGCAGATAGAGGAAGAGAGAAAAAGGGGAGGTGCCATACACTTTTAAACAACTAGATGTCATGAGAACTCACTCACTATCATGAGAAGAGCAAGGGGGAAATCCTCCTCCACGATCCAATCACCTCCCACCAGGTCCCTCTCTAAAACTGGGGATCACAATTCAACATGAGATTTGGGCAGGGACACAAATCCAATCCATATTAGCAAGGTATTTTTGTTTATACTTTATCATTTTTCTACTTACTATAACAGAAAACAAGCTCAGAGAAGCTTAATAATTGTCCATGGTCACAAAGCTATTCACAGACCCAGTAGTCAATCCCAGCATTGTCTACCTATTTGGGGTCTCATGTCACAATGCTACCTACCATGTTAACAGTACTAGATCGGTATATATTGAATGCAGTGCTATATGCAATAGAGTTGGAAAGTTGATATTAATATTGTTTAGAATCTAAAATTCAGATTCAATACTGTACTAGGTAGTCTTAATTACGTCAGATAAATATATTCCATCTTTTTACTCAAAGGGATTAAAATCTAACTGGGGAGGAGTTGGTATAAAACTTAAGTCATGAAATAAGTAAATGAAGACATAAGATGGAATGTACTTATGTAACTAAGTGTTTGTAACAGGCTGTAATGTAGTTGGGAAATCCAAAACAAAATAAATCTGGGAGAGTCAGTATGTTGGGATTACTTTCTATATCCCTTATAACACAAGCAGAACGTTAAAGAACCCAAGTGATTATCATTGAAGCAGCCTTACCCACAACATTTTCTTAATGCATATTTGTTAAATCATAGGATGATAAAAAGTATGGCTGGTAAAACACATTAACAATTATAAAATGTGTTTAGTTCTTACTACATGACAAACACTTTGCATTCATTTTCACTAATACTCAAAACTATCCTGTCAGAAACTACAAAAAAAAAGTGAAGAGTTTGTGGCCACAAACTTTTTGAGACTGCTACTGTAAAGAATTTTTCTGCCTCATTTCTGCTTAGTCCTATGACTTACTTCAGCCCATGAGATTTTAGCAACCCTGATGGAAGCAGATTGCTAAGAAGTGCTTGCACATTAAGGCTGACTTACTTTTGCTTCTGGGAACTTTTTATCATATGTGTAACCATAAGTTAACTCCCTGAGTGGCAGGCCATGGAAACAAGGAGTTCAGCTTTCCCAGACACCCCAGCTGAGGCCAGAGATATATGACTGAGAACATTCTAAGTCATCCAAGCCCAAACTAGTTAACCCAGATTAGAGAAACCACATGGCTTGCCCATAGAAAAAAAAAAAGTGTATTGAATAATTGCTATTTTAAGCCATTAACTTATGGAATGACTTTCTTTGCAGCAATATTAACTGATAAATTAGTTGTAATCCTAGGTGTACACTATGAATTATCCTAATTCACCAGTTAAAGCAGCTGGATTCCAAGTTATTGCAGTGAATTGCTCGATGTTACTCAGCTAGAAAAAAGAAACACTGAATTTCAAAATCATAGTTGTTTCAATAGAAAAGTTTTTCTCAGTTGTAACACACGTCATTGACTACACTCTGGTCCATCTAGTGATCCAAAGTGTAGCATAGAAGATTCAGCCTTTGTGACATCTTCAGTTAGTCACATCTAGAGCTCTCCCATTCTACTCGGAGGCCTACCAAACAATGAAGGGAAGAGTATTTAGATTTAAAATTACTGTAATAGATTTATTTAGTGTGTTGGTTTTCTCAAATGCTGGTTATGCCAGCAGTGAAATTGTCAAAAAATACACAATAATGTAAGTACTATAATGTAATCATTCACAATGTACTTTGTTAAAATCTAGTGAAATTCAATAAATAATTTTAAAGCCCAGTAGAAATTATTTCATCTAAAATGCTTTTATTAATACACAAGATTGATCTTGGAATAATACATTGTAAAAAATGGAAAAGAAAAAAATTGACTCCTAGAGATGTTTAAAAGCAGGGTAGAAACAGCGCTTTAGCATTTTTAAATATTGATGTAAACAGTCAGTGGTTATATTCCCCTTCTTTCCTACTGAGTGGTAAGTAAAGCTCAAACTTAGAACTGACAGAGATTTGTTGTTCTTATTGATGGAAGGTCCAATGTTAGATTTATTAATTTATCAGTTCAAAAACACACCAGAAGTCTAAACTTCAGTAATTTCGGTAAAAATATATGGCTATGGATGAGAGTATTGTGGGCCTTCTTAATGGGTCCACCACTACTAAATCTGTATGTTTTCTTAGACTCTCATTAAACTTTCTGAACACCAGTTTCTTTTTTTTCTTTTTTCTTTTGTATTTAATACATTGTTAATAAGTCTTTAAAAAGCTGTAAGTGCAAACATTTGTACTTGTTCCATTAAAAATATAATGGATTAATATTTAAATGTTGTTTTGCTTCTAAACGCCGCTGTCCTTGTGTGACCACAGTTCTGCATCCCATGGACACCTCCTGTGAGATGGCCACTGCTACCTATTTGCAAGACTCATAGGGAGGAAACTTCATTCTCTAATAGTCAAAATTTTGAATGAAAATATGATGTAGGCATACAAATCTAATAAATGCTTTCATATACTCCTAGAAATGGTCACTCTTGAAGCCCGTTTGTGTAATCTGTGATCTGGAGATCACACAATTTCTATCTCCTTCTGTGTATCTTGATGTTACCAATTTGAAAATACCCGCCTCCAGCCATACGCCTGGCATCTCCGTATTGCTAGGAAGGAGTCTAAGCCTTATAGATGTATAGTTGACGGGGAGAGAAAAATGAATCTTTTTCTTTTTCTGCCCAACCTCAGTATGAACTTCTTCACAGAGTGACTGATCATTGAAGTCTTGTTGCTAGGAAAAACCTTATCATGTCTTAGGGCGTGTGTGCCAGCCTCACAGATGCTAAGACAATTTCAACATGTGACAGTACACTTTCCACGGTTGGTTTTCAATTTAAGGCACTACCCCATGTTTAGTAGCAAAACTTGTTTCACATTATGCCGCATAAGGGAGAGTACTTTTTGTATGGTCTGTCTTTCAGTACATGTACAGAAAGGCCCTCCTGTCAAAATCCGATAGCCTCGGAGCAATGGCTTGAGCAAGATACAAACACATAGACACACAAACACACATGCACACACACACACCCCATATGATCACAACACATATACCAAGTTTCCCAATGTAAACAGTAATCTTCAGGATTAGAAATATCATCATCGTTTTCATTTACAAAGTATCTGCTTCTCTAGGGCAGTATTCTCTTTGTGTCTCCTTTTCATATGGAAACAGTAAGTGAAGACAATAAGTGTCATATTGCCCAGGAAGAGATCTTTATTCTATGATTTATTCATCATATGACTTTGGAAGTATTACTTAAACTTTTGTGCCTCATTATATAACTCATAGGTTTGTGATAAGGACTAAATGAAATAAGGCACACAGAAAATGAAATGTCAATGCCTCACAGAGTGACTGTTAACTTTTAAACAAATTAAGTAAAATAAATATTAATTCATATTTATTTTAATTAATGATTATCTATGTAAAAGACAGCATTAGTATGTGCTCAATAAATAATTTATGCATGTTTAGTCAACATTTACTATGAGACAGAGTTACTTCTATTATTTTTGATGACATTCAAAATTTGAGTATGAGAATGCACAGTAATGTTTTCCTCTCACATTTGTATTTCTTCAAGATGAATTTGAGAGACAAAAATACTTATTTAAAATTGTCCTTCTCTGTTCGGTAACTGAATAATTTGGTTTCTGATGTGTCTTGCACTTTAGTCATATCTGATCACTTTCCTCAAAAATATGTTGTTACTATTGTTGGCTGCAGATTCTAAGACAGCTGTGGCCAACTCACTTGTCAACACAATTTTAAGCTAAGTTTATATTTCAAGTGTTTAATTGCTTATGATGCTACAAGGTGCCAAGAGAACACTATTGATTTCCAGATTGCAGACTGTAAGTGATAAAATTTGCGCCTCAGAAAAAAAAAAAATCATCTGACTGTAAATTATGCAAATATAGCAGGAAACCTGTAACAGAAAATCAGATTTTTAAAAATATCATTATCATTATACTTGTAATCTTCACTATATTTTCAAAGCAGATTTAAAATAAAATTTCATGAATATTCTGTGGTACTGTGCCCACATCTTTACTAAATTCAGGGCGCTCACTGTCATTCAGGGTGTCACACATTCTTATAGTATAAATGAAGTTGACAATTACACAACAGATATTAGACATGGAGTTATGGCAATGGAGGCCTCTACCTCAATGACTCCAGGTGTCATTGGACCTGAATAATCACTTAAGAAGGTTATTATAACAAATTTTGCCAACCAAGTGTATTTTGCCAAATACACTTGATGTGTATTACAAAATTCATATTGTGACAAGATAAATCTATTGGGACTTTGGAGAAAAAAGGCATGCCTGAAATGTATTAACTTTCTTGATTTGCAACTTATATAACACAATTCACATTTGGTAGTTACTTACTGGTCACTTAGTATAAATATAGGGAACAAAATTTTTCATTAATAAACTAACTTTTAATGAACTAATCTTTACGCATCACCTTGTTAATTTTTACAACAGTTCTATTTGGTTTATATTGCTATCTCAATATTACAGATTAAGAAACAGTGACTCAAAATATAAAATAACTTTCCTAATATTTCTCACACAGAATTTCTATGTCTGGCAAAATCATTGACAAAAGAACTTGAAAACCCCTGTTACAAATACCTAGAAACACTAGATAAAATTCAAAGAACAATCTTTTAAAAATATAGATAACTTCACGATTTCACAACAGCGTGTGAAACAAAGAGAATGTTGTAATTTTTAAAAAGATACCACAGCTTTTCAAGGAGAGCAAAATATATATGTATATTTCCAGGTTGCAGATTGGAAGTGATGCATACATACACACACACACAAATATATAGCTGGAACTACAGCTGGGGTGCATAAAGTCTCCTCCACATGGTTTCCATTTATAAATAGCTTGAGTGTTCTTACGAACTGGCAGTCTCAAGGCAATGGTCCTAAAGTAAGCATTTGAAGACCATCAACATGCATTCAAAAATCTCTTAAAACATACCTTCAAAAGCCAGAAATTATGAATTTATGAAAAATATGTCAATTTTTCTCATTTATTTTATAGATTCTGTGACATCATATTCAAAATTACAGAACACCCTTTTCAGATATAAAAATTTTGATTTTAAAATGTACATGGAATAGCATCAGTCGTGGAATAGCCAAAATAATTCTTAGGAGTAAGATTAAAATTAGAGACTCATATTATCTGATTTAATAAATGATTGTAAAGCTAAAATCATCAAGACAGTGATATTGGACAAATGAGAGACATATAGAGCAAACAATAGTGATAGAGAACCTGGAAATAGATAAACAAACATATAGGCAACTGAATTTTCTAAAGGTATAAGAGCAATTGAAAAAGGAAGAATTCTTTCATCAAGAGGTATAGAAACAATTTGATAATTAAAAAAAAAAAAGCAAAAGAAAAACTCCACACATAACCTACATCTTAGCATTGAAAAAAAAGTGATTCATAAAACTAAATGTAAAAGATATTCACTTCAAAATGTCTATAAAAAATCATGAGAGAAAAACTGCAATTTTTGGTTTGGCCATTAGTTTACAGACACAATATCAAAAACATAATTCACTGAAGAAAAAAAAATGTTATATTGCACCTAGTTAACATGAAAAAACTTATACTCTAAAAAAGTTATTCATGAGAGAAAATAATACAAGCCACAGACTGAGAAATATTAGCAAATTACATATCTGATAAATATTTTACATACATAATATGTAAACAGCTTTTAAAAGTTAGCAATAAGAAAACACCCCAGTAAAATCATGGCAAAGTACAAACAAATGCTTCGAATAATATAAATAGATGACAAATAGCCTATGGAAAGTTGATCAGTACAATTTGTCTTTGGAAAAAAGCCAAATTAAAATAATGAGACAATACTAGAAACCTATTAGAATAGCTATTTTTTTAATAGCAATACCAAATACTGAAAAGAATATAGAGTAACAGCGACTTTTATTTTTGGTAATGAAAATGCAAATGGTAGTCACTTTTGAATACAGTTTGGAAGTATTTTTATAAAGTTAAACATAGAACTGTCATACAACACAGAATTAACACCTCTATTTATTCAGTTTCTTTAACTGAAAACTTATGATCACACCAAAACATACATGCACATTTTTATAGCAGTTTTATTCATAGTCAACAAAAATTGGAAGCAATCAATATTTCCTTCAACAAGTGATAAACGAACTATAAATCCATATAATTCAGTGATAAAAAAGAATGATCTATTGATTCTTACAACATGGATGTCTAAAATGTGTTTTGCTAAGTAGGAAGACAATCCCATGAGACTACCTATTGCATAATTCAGCTCATAGAACTTTCCAGAAACAGGAAAATTATAAAGACGGAAAACTACTTAGGGCTCAGAGGAGTTGCAGAGGTTGACTACAAAAAGGATACAAAATAGTTTTCAAAGATGGAATTTATCTGCATGGTACCAGTGTGAGAAACACATTTCTATAAATTTTGAAAATTCATAGTACTGTATATTGCAAGGAGTTAAAACAAATCTATGCAAATATAAAAAAATTAACCACCATGTTGGGAGATCATGAAATGGAATGCAGATTTTCACAAATAAATCAAACTGTATTACAAATGTGTGACTTAAAAATGAACTGACCTCATTAACTTTAGAAACTATTGCCTTGATTGGAAACTATAATGTTAAAGACAGAAAGAATAAACAAAAACTTTACTCTAGTTGATAAATTTGTTTCTCATAGTGACATAGTAATATATGCAAATAATTCTTAAGGTGCTTTAGTTCTACACTTATGCAGGTAATAAATTGTAGATAATGGGATCCAGATTTCTCACTGTCGATGAAAGAAATTACAACCAAGTGGAGAATATGATAATATATACTTTGATATTGGATTTTGAGTCCTAAATACCAGTTTTATGTATATACTGCTAGATAAGTGCAGAAATAATTAGTTATATGTATATATGTAGGTTGCTATATTTCCTAACTCCATGCTGAGAGATTCTAGAGAGTGATACCAGTGTAGCAATAATCTCAGCACCTTGCTCTTGGTTTCCAAATACCACTCTCCAAAAAAAATGTATTAGGACTCCTTGGAAAAAATGGCTATTTCTTTTTTTTTCTTTTTTTTTTTTTAATTTTAACTTCAATAGTTTTGAGGGGACAAGTGGTTTTTCGTTACATGGATAAGTTCTTTGGTGATGATTTCTGAGATTCTGTTGCTCCTGTCACCAGAACAGTATACACTATACCCAGTATGTAGTCTTTTATCCTTCACCCCACTACCAACCACGTCCTCAAAATCCATTATACCAATCCTATGCCTTTGTGTCCTCATAGTTTAGCTCTTACTTATAGGTGACAATGTAGGATATTTAGTTTTCCATTCCCGAGTTACTTCACTTAGAATAATGGCCTCCAAATTCATCAAGTTGCTGCCAAGGCCATTATTTTGTTCTGTTTTATGGCTGAGTAGTATTCCATGGATATATACATATGTGTATATAAGTGTATATATGCATGGAATACTACTATTATATATGTATATACACACTATAATACATGTACATATACGTATATATGTACATGTAACTATACATATATATGTACCTATTATATGTGTATGTATATATCTGTGGAATATATATATATATATATATATATATATATATATATATATATCACATTTTCTTTATCCACTCATGGTTGATGGCCATTTAGTTTGGTTCCATATTTTTGCAGTTGTGCATTGTGCCACTACAAACATGCATGTGCATGTGTCTTTTTCATATAATGAATTCTTTTCCTTTTAGTAGATACCTGGTAGTGGGATTGCTAGATCGAATGGTTTAAGAGTTCTACTTTTAATTCTTGAAGGAATCTCCATATTGGTTTCCATAGTGGTTGTACTAGTTTACATTCTCACCAGAAGTGCAAAAGTGTTCCTTTTCACCAAATCCATGCCAACATTTATTATTGTTTTGATTTTTAAATTATGGCCAATCTTGCAGAAGTAAGGTGGTATTTCATTGTGATAATTTTAAAAATGGCTATTTTTAAGGTTTCTGAAGGAAAAATAAACATGTTTAATGCCAGAAACAAGGAAGTAATTAAAAAAAT
This sequence comes from Theropithecus gelada, assembly GCF_003255815.1. Lineage (NCBI taxonomy): Eukaryota > Metazoa > Chordata > Mammalia > Primates > Cercopithecidae > Theropithecus > Theropithecus gelada. Next base: position 34,245,970 of record NC_037681.1, on the reverse strand, counting down.
AGAATGAAGGCAGGTCAAATGAACAGAGAGGGCAACCTGAAAGACTTCTCAGTTGCCAAAGTTGGAACAATTTGAGCAACAACAAAAAAGTAGTGTTAGGTTTTAAACCAAATTACAAATTAACTATGCATTAGTCCGTACTGATATTAATTAAATTTTTTAAAAATATTTTCTCGCACACAAATTCCGAATAATATATGTAGATATTCCCCTGCCAGAAATGTAGATTGATCTCCTCCCCTCAAGTACAAGCTAGCTAGATATAATAACACATTTCTAAAGAATAGACTGTGGAAGAGAACTTTACAGTAGAGAAACCTGGAAAAGCCATATCATAACCAATTAATCAAAGGGAACATCACCAGTGATAATTCATATTGATATTATGTGCCCTACTATCTAATGTGATTTGAAGGACACTTCCTACCAAAAACCCATGACTCCAAACTGATTATGAGAAAAGCATCAAACAAATGCAAATTCAGAAACATTCCAGAAAATATTTGATAGATACTTCTCAAAACCGAAGGTCATGGAAAACAAGGAATACCAGAAATTATCACAGACCACAGAAGACTAAGTAGGCATAATAAATAAATACAATATGCTATTCTAAATGAAATCTTGAAAGAGAAACAAAGACATTGTGCAAAAACATGAGAGTTGAATAAAACCTGGGGTTTTGTTAACAACATTGTACAAAGTTTAATTTCTTAGTTTTAAAAAATGTATTATGGTTATATAAGATGTTACCATTGAGAAAAGTAGGTGGAGAATGTTTGGGAAGAAATCTGTATTGTCTGCAATTTTCTGCAAGTTTAACATTATTCCAAAATACGTAGTTTTAAATGTAGAAAAGATGTGATGAACCTTGGTTGGAGCTATGCAGTCCTCACTTCCCCACTAAATCAATTTAGCACAATTCCCTTAATAGTACAATTTATTGTAAACATACTAACAGTTGGCAGCAGTAGTATCCTGACAGTTTCACTAAAACAGTACTGTTTCATAATAAAATATGTATCAGCATGTGAAAAGATTAGTAAAAATGAATAAATAAATAGATATTGTATTGCCATGAGTTCTCCAGTTGTAAATTGTCATCATTTTTTTATTATATTTGTCTTCATTTTGATGCCATAGTATCTTTCCTTGTCATCATATTGTGATAGTGTATAGTAGACATTTTTTATTTTTTTTCTTAGCTCCAAGAGAAACGTGGTCATGCTATATAAAATAAACTTCCTCATTTATTTCTACTTGTCCAGAAATCAGAAATTTGTCAAAAACTAACATAAAAGATAAATTTAACATTATAATAATTGTTAGTTGTATGTATCTAATATTGTTATAAATATTATTGTAACAAGTTATATGTGTTAAGATGTTGCTGTGGGAAAAAAAGCAAAACAAACAGAAAAAAATATACAGACTAATTATATTGACTTGTTAATAATAAGAACATATGTCTTTAGTACTCTTTCTAAAAGCTACAAAAATGGCAGTAAGGAATTGTAATTATGAAACTGATGAGAGAGGGAGAGGAGAGAGAGAGGGAAAGACTGGAAGAGTCGGTGAATAACAAATGACTTAGTAGCTGACTTAAGAAGCTGGAGGGCCAAGAGCAGTGACTCAGGCCTAAATCCCAGCAGTTTGAGAGGCTGAGATAGGAGGATCACTTGAGACCTAGGAATTTGAGACTAGTATGGGCAACATAGCAAGACAGCATCTCTACTTTTTTTTTAATTAGCTAGATGATCCCCTCAAGGCTCAAGAATGACTGGCATCAGCCAATTCTGGAAGCAGATGAGTGAAGATGAGCTAAAAATTCAAGGATTAATTGAACGTTTATTAAGATTGACTGAGACTCCCAGACTGCTTAGCCCATGTCATGTAAATGAGCGTGTCCTTCCCCACTGCTATGGTTTGAAGGTCCTCTCCAAAACTCATGTTGAAATTTGACTGCCATTGTAACAGTATTAAAAGATGGGACATTTAAGAGTTAATTAGGCCTCATGAGTGTAATTGATGCCGGTATAAAAGGGTGAGTTCTGGCTCTCTTACCCTCTCCAGTCCTTTTGCTGTCTGGCATGTGAGGAACTGTGTTCTCCCTACTGAAGGATGCAGTGCTCAAAGCACCATCTTGGAAGTTTGAACAAGCCCTTACCAGACACCAAACCTGTCAGTGCCTTAGTATTGGTTTTTGTAGCCAACAAAACTATAGGAAATAAATCTGTTCTTTATAAATTACCTAAATGTTAAGTATAATATTATAGCAGCACAAAAATAAAGTAAGACACCCACTGTGACAAAGGCAGAAGGTTTATTCTTCATAGAAAATTGTTCAAAGTTGCCACGTTTAGGGAGAGGATACTATTTCAATACTGAAGATTAAGTAAAAGTGAGTATACTGTGTAAAGCGTTTGAGTTCCCCAGAAACAGACACTGGAATGACAGTAACATCAGAATTTCTGTGAGTAAAACTTTAAAGAGTTCACCTATTAGCAGAGACCAGAGGGAAGAAAAAGACACACCAGAACTTCCAATTAGCTTTCAGATGTCCTGCCTAGCAATCATGAGGACATAGCCAAAGATTATCAAGTTCTAATAAAAATGACATAAAACGCACCCAAACCACGATAAAATAAAAATAAAAACTCATTGAAAGAATGAGGACCATTAAAAATCACAATTTAAAAATACGCAGTTTACATAAAGCAAAGAGTTTAAGTAAAAAATAATGAGAAAGAATTATTTTAATTTGAGAATGTATAACAGATAGGAAAAATCCAAGAACAACCAGTCTTGACTAAAGCCCATGAGAAGGCTCTAGTCAGAAGATAAAATTAATAGAATACATAATGAGTTTGGAAGAGTAGAGAGAGATTTACACAATTGCAGTTCAATTTAAAGTAAATATATGATGACTGCTAAAGCTAAGAAAGTAAAAAAAACAATATCAGCAAAAGCTATCACAACTGAGAATCAGCATAAAATTGTGGTTAAACACGCAAGTAGATTCTGGAGCTGAATTCTTGTGTTCCAATACCGTTATACTATTTTCTAGCTGTGTGACTTTGGACAATTAATCAAGACTTATTTTCTTCGTCCATAAAGTACACATGAAAATATAACAATACCACCTCATATAATTGTTATGAGGGTTAAATGAATAATTATATATTCAGCTGCTAAAAGTGCTAGGGGAAAACTAAAAGTTTGAAAAAATGGTAAGCAAAATACAACGTACCTAATGGAGTAATAGTAATTCAATATTATTTTAAAAACATGTTATAATTACATTAGAAAGTTGGACTGGAGTGTGTGTGTGTGTGTGTGTGTGTGTGTGTAATTGTCTGAGACAGAGAGAATAATGTTGAGGTAAGAAAATATAGTTCAATTATTATATTCTATGCTACCAAGTTCATTGATAAGGGCTAAAACTGAAAAATCAATAAGTGGTTATATAAGCATGCCATTTATCAAGATGGAGGTAACACTAACAGAATTAGTTCAAACAGTTGAACGTATTTGATTCTGTACAGAGTTCGATGGTTAGGATCTGCAATATTGTATTAGCTTTGCAGGACGAAATGACTCTTTAAACTTATGTGTTACTTTGATGGAAAGTTAAACTATATTTAAAAATTAGTAGTGCTATGAATATATGTATACATTCACATGCTTGCTAATGTTTTTATGTCTTTGCCTATTGCTTTTTCTCTGCTTGTAATGTCCAATATCTGCTATGTTTTATCTGGCTGTTTTCATCAGTAAGCATGGACCAACTCATATACTCGGGTTGGAGATCATTACTGACCCACTCATGCAGATTAGATCGCTCATTTATTTGTGTCCTCACTGAAGTGTGAGCATTCCTCCCTAGTACATTGCATTGAAATATCAATTATGTGCCTGCTTTCATTTCTAGGCTGGATGCTCACAATAAAAACTGTCCTCTAATTGTCTCTGTGTTTTTAGACTTCAGTATAAAACATAGCAAGTACCGAACAATTAGTTTTCAACCAAACTGAAGTAAGTTAATACTGTGGATTGAGGTCCTTGGAGAGGTATGGTGCCCAATGAAGGGTATGCCATACTATTTCCTGGTTCATTCCTTATAGTGGATGTCTTAGTCTCCTCAGGCTGTTGTCACAAAACACCATGAACTGGGTAGCTTAAGGCCTTACCTTGAAATACCTTCACATTGGGGTCCAGGGCTTCAGTGGATGCATTTGCAGGAGATACATAGATTCAGCCCTTAATGGGAAAGGATGTCAACTTTGAATTAAAAGTCTGCATGTTATTAATTGGTTATGGGTATTTGGTCTATCCAATATGCCAGCATCTGCCACTAGTCATAGAATTTCTGAAAACTGCTCCACATTTTCCTGAGAGGCGAAATCTTTCTCCTCACTCTTATCTGCCTTTACAAGTGCATGCACACACACACACACACCATCTACATGGTTACCATGAATGTTAGCATGTTATTAAATTATGATAACTCATGTTCGTGGCACAATATTGCCTTAGTTGAATGGTTCATGGATATAACTATAATTCTGACACAATAGGTATTCCTCCTTTGGAATTTTGAAACTGAAACTGAGGGAGGAGATTTGTTTCTCCAGGACTGCCTGAAGGTTATATCACCTGAAATTCAGAAGTTTCTATCAGTCATGTTCCATACTGCCAGAGATAGAGAAGTGCAGAAAGTCCATCTTAAGATGGAGAATGAAGAACAAAACAGATGCATGAAGCAGAAAAATAAGGAGACCAGAGAAAACTTTGTTTCCATTTATTCCTAGAAATGTGTTCTCAGTCCTAGGTTTCTCCACACACCTTAGTGTGATTCCTTTTTTGATTTAAGTTGTTTTAAATCCAATTCATGGTATTTGTAACCAAAATACTACTAACAAATGCAAAATTACTGAAGAAAGAATTACACATGATAGTTTGGAAAAGTATTACCAGATAAGTTATGTTAGAGATAAGGAATTTAGGAGCTGGCTTGTTAAAATAATTGTATGTTGCATCTAAACAACATTTGTATGCTAGTCTCTGTTTTTGTTTTTTTTGTTTTGTTTTGTTTTGTTTTTGCATCCATTTTCTGAAATTCATCAGAACACTTTTAACATATATTAACTTGGCCTAAGTTATAATAAAAGTATTATGGGTTAGTCTACTCTAAAATTTGGATTGAATGGCAAAGGAAACATTTGAATGAGACACCAAAGTGTGTTGGCAGTGGTGATAAATAATAGAAAAAATTATGATAAACTGTGGAACAATCACAGATAGCAGCAGCAAAAGAATAATAAAATGGACTGATGGGGAAGTTGTACCAGTGGATATTGAGGTACCTGAGTATTCTTAAAAATTTCTGAGAGAATGTTTGGAATAAGCAAATGTCTGAGATTTGTCAGTAGAAATTATAGCTTTAAAATGTGATTATTTTCGCCTTAGTATGGTACAGACTAATTTACTTCTTTAAGTATCTAAAATTATATATAAAATGTATTTGGACAGGGTAGACACAAGTACGCACTCAGAATATGGTAGCTAGTAGTAGTTCATCAGTGAAAACTGAAATAATATTGACGAGATTTAAAGAAAACTGAGAAAAGTCAGCTGACTTGAATTAGTTTTCTATTGCTACTTAATAAATTACCATAAACTTATTGGTATAAAAGAGTAATTATCTCACAGTTTCTGTTGGTCAGGATTCCAGGCATCGTTTGGCTGGGTTCTCAGTAGAGCTCTCCTAAAGTTGAAATCCAGGTCGGGCCGGACGCGGTGGCTCAAGCCTGTAATCCCAGCACTTTGAGAGGCCGAGGCGGGTGGATCGCGAGGTCAGGAGATCGAGACCATCCTGGCTAACATGGTGAAACCCCAACTCTACTAAAAAATACAAAAACTAGCCAGGCGAGGTGGCGGGCGCCTGTGGTCCCAGCTACTCGGGAGGCTGAGGTAGGAGAATGGCGTAAACCCGGGAGGCGGAGCTTGCAGTGAGCTGAGATCCGGCCACTGCACTCCGGCCTGGGTGACAGAGCCAGACTCCGTCTCAAAAAAAAAAAAAAGAAAGAAAAAAGAAATCCAGGTCACAGGGCTGTAGTTTTCATTTGGAGCCTGAGGTTCTCGTTAAAGTTCATAGCGGTTGTTGGCTGAATTCGGTTCCTTGTGACTGTTTTTGTAGGACTAAGGTGGGGTTTTTTGGTTTCTTTTTTCTGTTATTATTCTTTTTTATTTTTAATGCCAGCTCTCAGTCATAGACTGCTCTCAGCTCCTCGAGTTCTCGTGGTTTAAAACAGCAGAGTTTGTTTCTTCATGGAGAATGGTCAGAGCGTGTTTCCCTGATGCTTCAATGTTGTGATGCGCTTCACATCCTCTGAACATTTATCATGTCACAGAAAATGCTTACTTCCACTAATTGGTTAACAGGTTTCCAATAGAACATAGTTTTGACAGTAATAGTGTATGATTTATCTTTGTGTGTGCTTTGTTCAAGAATATCTTAGACTTTAAGGACATTAATTAATATTTAGAAGAAAGGAAAGAATGAATAAAAAAATAAAAGAAGGAGAGCCAGGATTGATTATGACATTAATAGTAATGGATTTAAGTTAATTATATATCTATACTAAATAACAAAGTAAGATATTCTTAGTGTTGTCCATAAGTGGTTATAGTACTGTATTAGTCTGTTCTCATGCTGCTATAAAGAACTGCCTAAGACTGGATAGCTTATAACGGAAAGAGGCTTAATTGACTCAGTTTCTCATGGCTGGAGAGACCTCAGGAAATTTACAGTCATGGTGGAAGGGGAAGCAGGCACCTTCTTCACAACGCAGGAGGAGAGAGTGTCAGTGTGGGAAGGAGGAACTTTCAAACATTTATAAAAACCATCAGATATCATAAGAACTCACTCACTATCAGGAGAACAGCATTGGGTAAACTGTTCCCATGATACAATCACCTTTCTCCTTCAACACATGGATTAAAGGTTCTCCCTGAACTTGTGGGAATTACAATTAGAGATGAGATTTCAGTGGGACACAGAGCCAAACCATATCATTCCACCCCTGGCCCCTCCCAAATCTCATCTTTTTACATTTCAAAACCAATCATGACATCCCAACAGTTCTCCAAAGTCTTAACTCATTTCAGCATTAGCTCAAAAGTCCATAGTGGAAAGTCTCATTTGAGACAATGCAAGACACTCAATGCCTATGAGCCTGTAAAATCAAAACCAAGTTAGTTACTTCCTAGATACAATGGGGGTACAGGCATTGGGTAAATACAGCCAAATGGGATAAATTGGCCAAAACAAAGGGGATACAGACCCACACAAGCCTGAAATCCAGCGGGGCAGTCAAATCTTAAAGCTCCAAAATGATCTCCTTTGACTCCAGGTCTCACATCAATGTCACACTGATGCAAGAGGTGAGCTCTTGTAGTCTTGGGCAGCTTTGCCCATGTGGCTTTCCAGGGTACAGCTTCCTCCCAGCTGTTTTCACAGGCTGGCATTGGCATCTGTGACTTTTCCAGGTGCATGGTGCGAGCTGTCAGTGGATCTACCATTCTGGCCTCTGCAGGAGGGTGGCCCTCTTTTCACAGCTCCACTAGGCAGGGCCTCAGTGGGGACTCTGTGTAGGGACTCCAATTCTACATTTCCTGTCCACATTGCCCTAGCAGAGGTACTCCATGAAGGCCCCACACCTGCAGCAGAATTCTGCCTGGACATCCATGGTGTTTCCATACATCCTCTGAAATCTAGGTGGAGGTTCCAAACCTTAATTCTTGAGTTCTGTGCACCCACAGGCCCAATACCACATGTAAGTTGCCAAAGCTTAGATCTTGTACCCTCTGAAGTAATGGTCTGAGCTGTACTTGGCCCCTTTTGTTACAGCTGGAGCAGCTGGGATGCAGGGCACCAAGTCCCAAGTCCCAAGCCCATAAAACCATTTTCCCTCCTAGGCTTCTGGAATTGTGATGGGAGGGGCTGCCTTGAATTTCTCTGACATGCCCTGGGTATATTTTCCCCATTGTCTTGGTGATTAATATTTGGTTCCTAGTTACTTATGCAAATTTATTCAGCAGTCTTGAATTTCTCTCCAGAAAATAGGTTTTTCTTTTTGCTTTCTTTTTTTTTTTTTTGAGTTGGAATCTCACTCTGTCGCCCAGGCTGGAGTGCCGTGGCACGATCTCAGCTTACTGCAGCCTCCACCTCCCAGGTTCAAGCAATTCCGTGCCTCAGCCTCCTAAGTAGCTGGGATTACAGGTGCCTACCACCATGCTTAGCTAATTTTTGTATTTTTAGTAGAGATGGGGTTTCACCGTCTTTGCCAGGCTGATCTTGAACTCCTGACCTTGTGATCTGCCCACCTCAACCTCCCAAAGTGCTGGGATTACAGGCGTGATCCGCTGCATCTGGCTGGGTTTTTCTTTTTATTGTATGGTCAGGCTGCAAATTTTCCTAACTTTTATGTTCTGTCACCTCTTGAATGCTTTGCTGCTTAGAAATTTCTTCTGCCAGACACCCTTAATAATCTCTCTCATGTTCAAAGTTCCACAGATCTCTAGTGCAGGGGTGAAAAGCCACCAGTCTGTTTACTAAAGCATAACATGAGTGACGTTTACTCCAGCTTGCAATTAGTTCCTCATCTCCATCTGGGACCACCTCAGCCTGGACTTCATTATTCACATGGCTATCAGCATTTTGTTCAAAAACATCCAACAAGTGTCTAGGAAGTCCCAAATTTTCCCACATCGTCCTGTCTTCTTCCGAGTTTTCAAACTATTCCAACGTCTGCCAGTTACCCAGTTCCAAAGCTGCTCCCATATTTTCAAGTATCTTTATAGCAGTACTACATTGTCTGCAGTACCAATTTATATGGAGTACCACTAATTTTTTAGGTTTTAAGAATATTTAGTTGAACAAGACATATGTGGCACCTATACTAAAGCTTATATTTTTGGTGAAACAAAATAAGCAAGTGCACAAATAAATTAACAGTATCATTTTAGATATTTATTAATATCCTAAATAAACATAAAAGAAAATATGATAAACAGTAACATGGCAGATGGTGGTGGTGACTACTGTATTTAGCAGGAGAAGCATAAGAAGGTTTTTCTCAAAGTTTTTTATTCAATCTGAGGCCTGGAGTGCAAGAAGTGGTAACTATGAGAAGGTTTGAAACAAGTGGGAAAAAGAAGTGCTAACAAGGTTGGTACATCTGAAAAATCTGGAGAAAGTGAAGCATGGCTATATCTTATTAAGTAAGAAAAGAATGGCAAGAAATTAGATATGAAAGAAAGATAGAAATCAGATTCTGTGGGAAACTATAGGACACAGAAAGGAGGTATTGTTATTGTTGCTGTTTATTCATTTGAGTGTTTATGATTTGGGGGGAGAGTCTAATGGGAAACTACAGAATGGAGAGAGGTAATTTATGTGATACAATTTAAACATGAAACAGAACAAGTTGTAGGAGAATTCCAATTAGAAGAATATTGGAGTGTTCCAAGTGGTATATAATGATGGCCTTTAGTATAACGAAGTGGTGGCAGCGACAATAAACAGACATGGAAAGAAAAGTAAGATATTTGACTGTAGAAAAGAAAAGAAGAAAAGGAAAAGAGAAAAGAAAAGAAAAGAGAAAAGAAAAGAAAAAAGAAAAAAATAACAGTAACATCAGCAAGATGTCTGACTAGAGGTGCTGGGTGCTTGCCTCATTCTTCACAGAAAAGGACAAAACAATAAATAAACAACTAAAACTTTACTGGATTGTTTGAGGAAGAACACTGGAGTGCAACAAGGGAGTAGCAAGATTCCTATAAAGCATGAATGCCCGGTATATCAGCATAGAGACATGAGTGAGGCTTCTGCCTCTTCACGTCTTCACTGCAGCCCATCTTCACTGCTGAGACTGGCTCAGATCTGGGAGACACTTCCAGAAGGCCCCCAACAGCCTCCATTATTACCACAGACATTTGCAGTCCTTACCCCAAGAAAATCCCACCATCCTCACAAGTTATGAGCTGAGTTTGGAAGCTGCCTGGAATTTATATAGCTGTACCACTCCAGAGAAGTAGCACATATTGGACACTCTCCAATGTCCATGGCTCCAGCAGCTGCATCATGATGCTATCTTGAAGCTGGAGCCACTGCTGGAGTGTACCCTTTTCTGCATGTCAGTAGCCACTGTGCCTCTTCAGCCTTGAGGCTTTGCTGCTATACAACCACTCTCACAGGGCCAGCTGTAATACCATAACCCTGGCTCTCAGAGCCCAGGCCCAAGAAGAGCCATGACCCTGGTCCTACACAGTAGAGAAGCCAACCCTGGGTAAGACGAACTACTGCATGCCCACATCCCCAGCCAGAGAACCAACTTGGAAATTATATCCTCAGTGTATCCACCCTCCAACCACAATATACATATACAATTAGCTGAGGAAACAGCTTGGTAGACCTGCTCCCAGCAAAGCCACACCACCATTGCTAAAATCTCCCACAGCTTAGACCACCAAGGCACTCATACCTATCTTTAATGCGGAGTGTGTCTGATGAATCTGCCTGAAAATTAAATTGCTGGGTCCAAAGGAAGTGCACTCTACTCAACCAACACCATGGGACCCATTTATGGTAATAAGCCTCTCTCTTGAGGAAAGCTGCTTTTGTGTTTCTACATTTGCCCCTGCACATGTGGTAGAAAAATTGCTCTTCCAGTTTTTTTGTTTGTTTGTTTGTTTGTTTGCCTGGGTGACAGAAGGAGTCCCTGTCCCCCACTGCCCCCGCAAAAAGAAGAGAGAGAGAGAGAGACAGAGAGGTAATAATAATTTTTAAAAGACTCTTTTGGCTTAGGCAACTAAGTAAATATAGATGTCATTTACTGAGATGAAAAAATGTTGATCTTTGAGGGTGATAATTAATCAGACCTCCTCAATGTCCTAAAAGTTCAGGACAAACAAATAAACAGGTGTCAGACAGGTGGAAAGCATTATTACTGATAAGCTGAATTAGAGAATAGAGCTTGGATCACAACTGATTTGTTAACACCACCATGAATTAAATACATTAATTGGATAAGGGCTATAAAATTTAACTGTAGAGTAGCTCCATTGGAACAGGCCATTTACCATGTTTCAGAGCGAAAAAGAAAAAAAACATCTATATGCTGAGAATGTGACAATTTAAAATAACAAGGGAGGGAGGGAAAAACAGAGAGAAAAAAAGAGAGAGAATGCAAGAGAGAAATCGAGTAGATTTATAATTCACCAAATATAAGATTTACCTTCTTTTATTGCGGAGGAGTGCATAAGTGGTGCAATTATTGTTCAGAAACATTATTTAGCAGGATAATATGTACGGTAACTTGAAAAATAAAGAAAAAAGTATGTTGGGGTGGAGTTAGGTGCCTCCACAACACACACACAAAAGTTCTGTTTTTGTGAAGTTTGAAATGGATATGACACATCAAAAAAAAAAAGTCAAATAGTCAAATACAAAAGTTTAAAGAGTGGATATATCACATATATTGATAGAAAAGCAGATGTCAATGTTGTGCGAAACTATGTGGATATCCAAAGAGCAGTTTAGAAAAAGAAGATAATATAGAGCTAAATAGAGAATTGTAGGGTCCTATGATATTTAGATGCTGCACAGAAAATGAATCTAGAACAAAGGGGACTGAGAGGGAACAGAAGTAGAACTAAAACCAAGAACTTGTGATATCATGGAATCTGAGAAAAGAAATCATTCCAGAAAAGAAATGTACATGTACAGAATGTTCCTGAGAAGTGACTACAGAAGGTAATAACATGCAGGCCTTGATATATCTGATATATCTTGATAAGTTTCAGCAAAGCAATAGCGATGGAACATGCTTCAAGGTGGATGACTATAGAATGAGAGGTGAAGATATAGAAATAAAGTGTAAGCAAGTCTTTCGAAAATGTGTAAATGTGTGTATGTGAGTGTGTAGGTTACTTACACTTTAACTGCAGGGGAATATGAGTAATGGAGGCTAATTTTATTAGTAGTTTGTTTTTGCAGAGGGACTTGGAATGTAGTGGCCATATTCTTCTACACTGCCTACTGGTTTTTTAATTTTTAATTTTGATGGGTAGATAGTAGGTGTATATTGATTGGATACAAACATATTTTGATACAGGCATACAATGTATAATAATAATGTCAGGGCAAATGGGGTATCCACCACCTCAAGCATTCATCACTTCCCCGTGTTACAAACATTTCAATTTTACTGGCTCAGTGACTCAAAATTGTACAACAAATTGTTGCTGACCATGGTCACCTTGATGTGCTATAAAATACTAGATCATATTCATTGTATCTCACTATATTTTTGTAC